>NC_056731.1:1363659544-1363852044 GCF_019279795.1 Protopterus annectens
GGCCAAGAAGGCACTTGGACTGCAAACTAGAGACTGCCTTCCCTTTCAAGATTGATATCAGAATATGGGCAAAGAGAAAGGGATGGGGGAATTCTAAGTGAAAGACTTCCTCTGATTGAGCTTTTAGTTGAATCTAGAACAAAAGCTGCTGTTAAAAAAGCGATAATTAGTAGGGCATGTAAAATGCTGCACTAAAACTACAGGAATCAATCAGAGAAGGTTAGAAAAAGATTGGATAAACAGTTCACAAGGAAACAATGAGAGGACATACGTCTCAAATGACTCAAATATGCAACAAAGTCTAGAAGATTTAGAATTTTTGCTTGGAAGTGTTTGCATAGGTATTTTTATACCCCAAGCAGACTCCAAAGTAAATTTTCTGAGGTAGAATGCACATGTTGGGGGTGTGATGGGGAAGAAAGAGGTAACTGGAAACATATGATCTAATGTTATCCATTTTCATTCATTCCTCAACTGTTGGTTCTGGATGTGACCCTTGGATCCAACTCGGCAGCTTCTTCCAGATCATAGAATTCTTGAACTCTTGAGCTCCTCCCCTTTAGCCATGACGCTCCACCAACCTAGCATACTTCAGATCTTGTTTGCTGCCATTGAGAACAGACATAGATTGCAAGCTCTTTACTTTATGGACTTGCTTAATTGATGCACTCGCACAAAAGTGGAGAATCTAATTTCCTTTATTCTCTTTCTAGCACTCTTGTAGTTATTCTTACCTCCGTTCACCCTTGTAAATTTTACATACTAGCCCTTTTTCTCATACCCCTTGAGTACCTATCAGTACCTTTGTTGGTAGTCTCCACTTTCTGTACTTGTTATAGTAGTTCTTATTTTCATTGTTGGTAGTCCTTTGTTTTCCTTATTTCCTTTTAAAAAATAATTTCTTTGTTTCTAGTTTTCTTAGTGTACCTCCCACTGTATTTCATGTAGAAGTAATAGACTGTAGTTTTCCATTACAACACAAGGTGGAGCTCCTTTTCAGGAATATAAAAGAAAATTTCGAAAGTGAAAGAGGATTCTGGAAGACTAGCTGAAGGAGGGAAGACTGAAACACGTAGCTGAAGGGAAAAAGGGCCTTGCTGCATGACTGGATTTTTTTTTCTAGTGTTTTGGGACAGGGAAGTAAAGTAGCAGATTGTGCCTGTCACTTGCTGAAATCCTGGATATGATATTTTGTGGAATCAGGAGAGAAGTCTGAAACCAGTAGTTCCATGCCTGCTATGATTCAGCAAGAAAAGGAGTTCCCTTGGGCCTAGTACCGAGAAGCCATAGATGATTATCAGAGTTCTAGTAGGTGATTTTCTACTTTTCTCATAAGAGGAACCACGGCGCCTGGTCACTAGGATATTCTCGATGGAGTGGTGAGAGGCTCTGGCCATCATTTTATATTTTTATAAGATTGTGCCCCCCCTTTTAATGTTTTGTGGATTACAAATAACTGGGATCCATATGAGCTCCAACTTGGGCCCCATAATGCCGGCAGCAAGACTGTAAGTAGGCACTGGCCAGTGAACAAGGTATAATATTGTTTCATAGTTGGTCTGTTTAGAATTGATCAATGGGGGGTAGAGGGTGTTAGTACTGCTGAATGACATTGCATTCTCTCATATATGTATTGTGGCACTATAAATATTGTTCAATGATAATGCATTTTGCCATGTTAGTACTGCTGCCTTAAAGAATATTTACTGTTCAAGGATATTGCATTCTCTCATATTTGCATTGTGGCACTATAAATCTTTATTGTTAAATGATCATGCATTTTGCCATGTTAGTACTGATGCCTTAATCTTTACTGCTGAATGACATTGCATTTTCCCATATTTGTATTGTTGCATTATAAATCCTTATTGTTCAATGACTTTGCATTTTGCTCGTGTTAGTACTGTTGCCTTCAAGAATTTTGCTACTCAATGACATTGCATTTTCGCATATCTGTATTGTGACTTTTTTATTGCTTAATGACATTGCATTTTTCCCGTGTTTGTATTGCTGCATTATAAAGCTTTACTGCTCATTGATATTGCCTTCTTTGTGCATGTTTGAATGTCAAGACCTTCTTCTGTTGAGTTCTGGGGAAGAAGGTGAATGCATGTTTTCATTGCATGCATATTCTCACCTTGCCTTATTGCTAACTGGTGCACTGTTGAAATAATTTGTGGTTGTGCTATTGAATTTTTAAACTAGATGTGTCACCTAGAATAAAATCTGTCCTCCTTGCCACCTTGGTGTGTTGGGCCTAATAGGGGTGTCACCAGAGTCAGGTAGGAAGGAACCCATATCTCTTCAGCTACACCTGCGGGTGCGCTACATTTGGGGACTCGTCCGGGATTTTCTGTACTGCCTTGGAATCCACCCTATTCCCCTGTACGTGTGAAAAGCAAATCCAGCAGAAACATGAACCCAGAAGTAGCCGTTAAGTGGTGCAAACAACACAATGCTCAGTCAAGAGCATTGCTTAGCTCTGGTGTTGCCAGGGTTCACATGGACTGATATGCAAATACATCAAGTCGCAGGATCCTTACCAGTTGTGGAGCATGGATTTTTGTTGGACAGCACTGTGAACCTTACCGAGCAGAGCACATTGGCCTTATTAGAATGGAAAAGTCCTTTAGTGTATGAGCACATACCTTTGAGTGTACAAATTTCAGGTGAGAGTGCAGTCCGTGTGGTAATCCCTGATAAGTGCACTACCTCAGCAACAGAGAAAATACCTGTGGAAGCTATCCAAGTAGGTCAGAACCTTACACCAGAAGCTGCAGCTTCACTGCCCATAAATACTATAGGGCCTGAAGTTTTGAATGTTTTGGGAAGTATTGTAGTAAAATCCTTAAAGCCTACACAGCCATTCACTGGGTTTGGCTACCGCACATTGCATTTCTTTTCTGGCAAACAACCTATACCTCAGGGAGAGGAAGATTTTGAATCCTGGATGGATCAGTCTTCACAATCCCTAGAGGAGTGGGGTATCCCAGAATCTCAGAAGAAGCAGCAGATAGCTGAAAGTCTAAAGAGATTAGCTGCAGATACTATACACAACCTAAGGATGGGTAAGCAAGATTGCATGGCCAAGGACTATTTAGGAGTACTGCAGGATGTGTTTGGAAGGGTCGAGAGGGCTGCTGACCTACTGTATCAGTTTGAACATACATACCAAGAAGTTGGTGAGAAACTATCTGATTAAATTAAGTGATTAGATAAAATGCTCCACCAGATCATCCTAAAGGAGGGGATGGATCTGAAAGTAGCTGACCAAGTACGGATCCGGCAAATTTTACAGGGATCTCAAGCTATGGGCCCCATTGTGTGGAAAATGAGGATGAGAAATAGGGAAGAGACTCTAACTTATTCTCAGTTGGTTAAAGAGTTGAGGGAAGAGGAAGCCCTGTTGAAAACCAACTCTCCGTGTTCAACAACAACTAAAACAGTGAGTGGACTCCAGCAGGAGCCTATAGCCGTGCTCACTACTCAAACAGGAGTCATGCCCCACTGTGTCCGCAATGTAGAGGTGTCACAGTTGCAGATGCAGGTGTCTTCCCTGACCGACACCTTAGCTCAAGTACCAAGACAGTTGCAGAATTGCAGGAAGCCGTGGTAACTTTAGCTGAAGGGAGGAATACATCAGCTAGAACCTCCATGAAATAACTTGGGAAAGAACGGAATCAGCCATTTCTCAGAGTTCCTACTGGATTTTGTTTTTGCTTTGGAGATGCAGGGCATATAAAGCAACAGTGTCCTAATGCTGAGAACTTGAAAAGAGTGAACAAACTATTATTGGCTAGTGCAATGCAGGGAAACTTCAAAGGGCCTCAGTGAAGGAGCCAGCTGAGTGCCCAGTTACAAAGAGCTCCATAAAATCTAACATCAAGAGACAGCATCCTGGATCTCCTCTCCACACTAACTCTTGTAGTAGGGGGGAGAGATACTACTTACTATGCACACTTCTAGCTCATCTGAGGTGAACAACCGAATTGAAAAGCCATCTCAGTCAAAATCTCAGCATCTCAGACCACAAAGCATTACTAAGCAAGAGTCTTATCCATTAAAATGGCGAGGTCAATCTGCGTTACTTCAACCACATGCTGACTGCCATACAGCTGAACAACACCGAAAAGAGAAACTGCCCGATGGCCTACTGGGACCGTCCCCTGTTGTGTCAGTAAAAATAGGAGGAGTGTATAGTAAAGCACTGTTGGATACTGGTGCACAAATCACCATTCTGTACAGAGACTTCTACCAAAAATAAGTGACATGAAGTTCCCTTATAATGGATATGTCTCACTCAAGTTAGAATTTTCCACTTCAGTTGTTGGGTCAACAGAAGTTTTTGAAACGCTCGCTGTTGTGTGCCCCATACTAAAGGAAAGGATTCAGCATCTATTTTAGTGGGGACAAATACTGACATTGTCAGAAGAATGCTAATGCCTCAGTTGACCCAGGAACACCCAACACTACATCTTCTCCCGAGACCAGTTTTCTGTGCCCTTCAAAGGGAGAAGGATAGTAAGAAAGATGAAACTGATCATGTGTGGAGCCTGACTGGGAAAGAGCATATAATTCATCCTGGTGAGGTCACCTGCTTGAGAGCCAAAGAGAGGATGTGTGGACAAACAGTTTCCTCTCATCTCATGATGGAAACAGATCCAGAAAGTGACTTGCCACCAGGGCTGGAACTAGTCCCAGAAGTTTGGCCTGCGGACAAGTTAAAGCATCCTTATGACACTCTGCCTGTGGGGTTGAAAAATAAAAGTACTCCCATTGTCCTGCGTTCACAAGTGCATTTGGGAAATGTTTATGCTGCCACTCCCTTACTTGCTTCTGTGTTGCCAAGGAATGAGAGCAGAAACAACGAGTTGAAGCTGGAAGATATTGAGATAGGAAGTGGTCTCTTGACCCCTGAGTGGCTAACCAGAGTTGAAGAGCTACTAATGAAAAAGAAAAATAGTTTTTCTACTAGTGAACTAGACTGTGCAAAAAGTGCAGAACACCAAATAAGAGTAAAAGAGGACCGGCCCTTCAGGGAACATTCCAGAAGAGTAGCCCCAGGAGACCTGGAGGACTTAAGAAAACATTTGGAAGAACTAAAAGTCTCGGGGATAATTCGAGTGTCAAGAAGTCCATATGCCTCTCCCATTGTCTTTGTCAGGAAAAAGAATGGGTCAATTTGCATGTGTGTTGACTATCGTACTCTGAATCAGCGAACCATTCCAGACCAGTACACAACTCCCCGGATTGAAGATGCTCTAAATTGCCTGGTGGGCAGTAAGTGGTACAGTGTGCTAGACGTAAGGAGTGGATACTATCAAATCCCTGTGAACCCACAAGATAAAGAGAAGGCTGCTTTCATCACCCCTTTCGGATTTTTTGAGTTTGATTGCTTACCTCAAGGTTTATCAAATGCACTGGCAGTTTTCCAGAGAATCATGGAAAGAACAGTTGGAGACATGCATCTCCTGGAAGTCTTAGTCTACGTGGATGACATCATTGTCTTTGGGAGGACCCTAGAGGAGCACGAATAAAGACTGATGAAGGTATTGGACAGGATTGAGAAGGAAGGCCTGAAGCTGTCATTGGACAAATGCAAGTTCTTACAACCTTCAGTGACCTATGTAGGACATGTAATGTCTGCAAATAGAATATCCACAGATCCCAGCAAAGTTGAAGCGGCGATATCTTGGCCCAGACCCAAAACTATCACAGAGCTGCAATCTTTCCTGGGGTTCTGCAGTTACTATAGGAGGTTTGTGGAAGGATTTTCAAAGATAGCAAGACCCCTCAACCATTTGCTCCAAAATGATGAGAAAGCAGATGAAACCGATGAAGATATCCTTGTGAAAAAGCCTAAGGGACAGAGAGGTTCTAAAGAACTCATTGAGAGTCATTGGGCTCCTGAGTGTGAAGAGTCATTTGAACAGCTCAAGTATTGCCTCACACATGCCCCTGTGCTGGCATATGCTGACTCTACAAAGCCATACACCTTACATGTGGATGCTAGCAGGGAATGGCGTAGGAGTCGTCCTTTACCAGGAGTATGACAAGAAGCTGAGACCTGTGGCTTTTATCAGTCTGAGTTTATCCCCCACAGAAAGAAACTACCCTGCACACAAGTTGAAATTCCTTGCCTTAAAGTGGGCAGTAGTGGACAAGCTGCATGACTATCTCTGTGGGGCTGAATTTGAAGTGCTGACAGACAACAGTCCTCTGACATACATCCAGACCACTGCAAAGCTAGATGCTACTGGCCACAGATGGATGGCAGCTCTATGCAACTATAATTTCAGTTTGAAATACTGCCCAGGACATGAAAATGGAGATGCTGATGGTCTGTCCAGAAGATCTCAGGGAGATTTACACCCAAACGATGAATGGACGAAAATTCCAGCACCACGGGTAAGAGCTGTGTGTCAGATTGCAACCTATCAACACACAATGTTGGGCCCGGAGGTTGGGTCTGTCTGCAGCAAGCATACCCCCAAGCTTACTGTAATCTGGTCACTTTGCAGGCTTCATCGCTACCAGCTTTGAGTAACAGTGACCTCAGGAGAGATCAAAGAGAAGACCCCTTAGGTCAGCTGGTGGTAGCTGCTTTAGAGAAGAAACAAGTTAATATGCTTTGCATGGATATTCATCCTCTGGCAAGACTTTTGGCCAAAGAATGAGACAGACTCTAGATACAGAATGGACTAGTGTATAGGAGATCTCCTAGTGCACTCGGCAGTGAAAAATATTAATTGTTGCTTCCTCAGAAGTATAGAGTAGTAGTACTCCGGTCATTGCATGATGAACATGGTCATCTTGGTTATGACAGAACTATGGATCTGGTACAAGACAGGTTCTACTAGCCATGCATGAAGCAAGATGTTGAGGATTATTGCCGTACATGTCTTTGTTACATTCAGAGAAAGACTCTGCCGACCAGAGCTGCCTCATTGGGTCAAATGGAAAGTAGTGGACCAATGGAACTAGTCTGTATAGATTTTCTGTGTATTGAACTGGATGAAGGCAGGATCAGTAATGTACTGGTGGTGACAGACCACTGTACCAGGTATGCTCAAGCATTTCCCACTCGCAATCAGAAAGCTATTACAGTGGCAAAACTACTAGTTGAGAAGTTCTTTGTACACTGTGGCCTGCCAAAAAGGATACACTCTGACCAAGGACGTGATTTTGAGAGCAAGCTTGTCCATGAACTACTCGCTCTGTTGGGATTCCAAAAAAGCCGCACCATTCCTTATCATCCTTAAGGGGATCCTCAGCCTGAGCATTTCAACAGAACTTTACTAGACATGTTGGGGACACTATTTGTTGAGAAGAGTCAATGAAGTAGACATGTAGCCACAGTGGTGCATGCTTACGACAGTACTAAAGATGATGCTACAGGATTCTCGCCTTACTTCCTAGTGTTTGGAAGAGAAGCTCGTCTTCCTGTTGCTGTCACCTTTGGAGTCACAGCTGATGATACACCAGTGAGATCTCACGGCAGTTATGTGGAGAGACTCTAGAAGAACCTCAGACAGGCTTATGAGCTTGCTGAAAAAATCAACAGGACAAAGATATCAGCGAAACAAGGCTTACTGTAACAAAAAATTAAAGATGCATGACTTGCAGCCAGGGGACAGAGTTCTTTTGAGAAATTTGGGACTACAAGGAAATCGTAAACTAGCTGACTGCTGGGGATCTGAGATTTACATAATTTGTTCTCAGCTACCTAATATCCCTGTCTATCAAGTTTGCCCTGAGGGGAAAAAAGGACCCATAAAAACCTGGCACCGAAACAACTTAATGCCTTTGGCAAAATCAGTGAGACTCATGAATCCGATACCCAGAATGGCTCAGCAGAAGCCTAACTCAAGGCGATCCAGGAGGCTAAGGTGGAGAGGAACAATCATCTCCAATATTCAAGAGCCTATGCTTCCTCCTGCTGAAGGAGAGGAGGACAGTGATGACTGGGGTTTCAGTGGACTTTTTTATGAGGATGTTCAAGACCCAAATGCACCAGAATTCGTTCCTTGTCATTTTGAGCGGCCCAGACCTAACAATAGACTAAGTAATGCTTCTGTTCCTCTTGCAGAATCTGATACTGATGGAGGCCCTGCTATGCAAACTTCAGAAAATAGTGCTGAGGATAGTCGTACCATTATTGGAAATGAAAGTGAAGTTATACAAGAGGAGATTTTAGAAGTAGACAATATGCCTACTGAAGAACTAGACAATGAATGTGATATGAGTGACAAACCTTCCGAGCAAAATTCCTTAGCTCTCTCTTCCGAACCAAAACTGCAGAGACTGATTCGGCCCCCACAGAGACTTACCTATAACAGTTTGGGACATAGTACACAGGAACTGTGACCAAAGCTCATCAGAGGGTCTGCGCTCATAATCCCTATGCCGCATACTCCAGTGGTGACACCCCATCCCAAGTTAAGCATAAGTACCCTTGGTGGAATGTACCTTTTGAATGCAAAAATATTGTTTAGTTGATGGTGCATTAGTGTTTGTAAATATTTTCTGCTAATCTACCTTTGACTAGGGGGGACCCAAGATTTTCAAGTGGGGGGGGAAGAGTGTAGCTCCCACTGTATTTCATGTAGAAGTAATACTGTAGTTTTCCATTACAACACAAGGTGGAGCTCCTTTTCAGGAATATAAAAGGTAATTTCGAAAGTGAAAGAGGATTCTTGAAGACTAGCTGTAGGGAAAAAGGGCCTTGCAGCATGACTGGATTTTCTTTTCTAGTGTTTTGGGACAGGGAAGTAAAGTAGCAGATCGTGTCGGTCTCTTGCTGAAATCCTGGATATGGTATTTTGTGGAATCAGGAGAGAAGTCTGAAGCCAGTAGTTCCACGCCTGCTATGATTCAGCAAAAAAAGGAGTTCCCTTGGGCCTAGTACCGAGAAGCCATAGATGATTACCAGAGTTCTAGTAGGTGATTTTCTACTTTTCTCATCAGAGGAACCACTGTGCCTGGTCACTAGAATATTCTCGACAGAGTGGTGAGAGGCTCTGGCTGTAATTTTATATTTTTATAAGATTGTGGTTTCCCCCCCACCTTTAATGCTTTGTGGATTATAAATAACTCTGATCTATATGAGCTCCAATTTGGGCCCCATCATGCCGGCAGCAAGACTATAAGTAATCAGTGGCCAGTGAACAAGGTATAATAGAGTGTTTCATAGTTGGTCTGTTTAGAATTGATCAAGGGAGTAGAGGATGTTAGTACTGCTGAATAACATTGCATTCTCTCATACTGGTATTGTGGCACTATACATCTTTATTCAATGATAATGCATTTTGCCATGTTAATACTGCTGCCTTAAAGAATCTTAACTGCTCAATGACAATGAATTTTTGCATATCCGTTTTGTTGTATTATGACTCTTTTGTTGCTTAATGACAATGCATTTTTCCCGTGTTTGTATTGCTGCATTATAAAGCTTCACTGCTCATTCATATTGTCTTTTTTGTGCATGTTTGAATGTCAAGACCTTTTGTTGAGTTCTGGGGAAGAGGGTGAATGTATGTTTTCATTGCATGGATATTCTCACCTTGCCTTATTGCTAACTGGTGCATTGTTGAAATTTGTTTATGGTTGTGCTATTGCCTTATTAAACTAGATGTGTCACCTAGAATAAAATCTGTGCCTCTTGCCACCTTAGTGTTTTGGGCCTAATAGGGGTGTCACCAGAGTCAGGTAGGAAGGAACCCATATCTCTTCAGCTACACCTGCAGGTGCGCTACATTAGTTATATTAAATTGTTCTCTAACTTTCCCTTCAGGTTTACAAAATGTCAGACAAACCATCCGGTTTCAAAAAATCTGTAGCTTATTGGCACAAGATCCTGAACTCGGTTGCCCACACAGAATGTGTGTACTGTTTAGCTCCCAGACACCTAGATGTAGATTGGGATATTTGTAAAGGCTTTAATTCCAGACCTTTGATTGACAGGAAGAATAAGCATATCCCTAGGGGTCTTATTCCTTCAAAACACTGTACGCCTGTTGCTGGGGCTCAGACACCTTAAAAAACAGGACTAGAGTTACAAAGGACAAGGATTCATGCAAAAGATCCCCTAATCGTCCTTCTGCTTTGGCTTCGACATTGTCTCCATCATCGGAGCCACCAGCCAAACTTTAGAAAAAGTCAGATCTGATCATTTCCACTCTGCTGAAAACCCTATGCAACACATCACCCAAGCAGCATTCACCGCCATTGAGACTTGGTTCCACAATAACCACCTGTTCTTAAACTCCAATAAGACCAAACAAATGATATTCACTCTAAAGGAAAATACTTCAGCCAACAGTCTTCTAATTAATATATACTCCTTAAACCACACAAAAATAGAATTAGTATTTCATACAAAATTGCTGAGAGTCGTAATCGAAGACTTAAAATATGACCTACACGTTCAGAGTAGCATCAGGAAAACTCACAAAAAAACTAGTCCTTCTGTACTGACACAATCCATTCCTATCTCTCCGTACTAAAAAAAAAAAAAATACTTGCCTCCACATTACTTTCACCTTCACTTCTCTACGGTGCCCCTTTACTAACCAGCCTTCAATCATCACTCAAAAATAAACTAGAAATGTGCTATAATAAAATAGCCATATTTGAAACCAGCACTCGTCTTTCCACTCACCACTGCAGTCCACTACAAATGCTTAATTGGCTTGAACTGCCCCACTACCTCACATATCTGCATCCAACTATTGTACACAAAGTACTGACTAAACCACATGCCTGTCCTGCTCTAACTTCCATATTCTCCCAATTTAATCCCAGTAGGTCACTGAAATCAGAGAACCATCACCTACTTCAAGTCCACAAACCTAAGCTGCCAGCTATCCAACTCCTATACTCTTAAAACATAGCTAAAATCGGGAACTGTCTCCCCCTAAATATGCACATTACCCAAAATACTGCTGCCTTTAAACTAGCCCTTCATACTTACCTAAACTGTACCTTGAACTAGAACTGTTCACAGCCTCCTCCTCCTGTAACTTAATTTTTATTTTTTCTCACTAACTCCCCCCTATCCATATATATCTATAATCCAGCTTATCCTGCATGCCTTGCATAACTGTATGTACTATCTAGAATATAATTTATTGTACTGTAATTGCATTGTATTATTCTTACTTGTTGGAGCTTTTCTCCTCAGGCCTCCACTGAAAATGAGCTCTGCTTGACCCAGTGGACTATCCCAGTAAACAAATGCCAATAAATAAACAAATAAATAAATAAATGGTCTCTCAGTGGGCATGGAAGGAACTAGACACTGTCAAGCATATTTCCAAGAGACCTGACAAAATTCTTGCTCCTCCAAAAGACCATCTAGACAAGTAAAGGAGTTCCCATTGATGCCATGGTTGTTGTGGTAGCCACAAGAATGGAACTAGCAGAACATAGTTCTTCTGTCCACCTTCTTAACAGGGAGTCTAGGGTGCTGGACAGTTTTTGGAAGCAGGTCTATGCATCAATAACCTTCACTTTAAGGTAACCGAATTATTTGGCACATTTTAGCAGACTTCAAAGAAGTTTGATTAAGGAACTTAGCAAATCTCTTTCGGGGTCCATATCCTCTGAGGAAGGGAATACTATTTCCTCACAGCTGGCTACCCTTCAGTCTATATCTAATTTGTCTATGAGATTAATCTCTCATGCTGCTGAAGGTACCTCACGGTCAGTGGGTTCAGACATTTCCATTAGGAGAAATGCCTGGATGTGTTTGCATGATTTTGCGGAGGCACTCAAATAATCTTTTGTCAGTGTGTCTTTTGACGGAACCTTGTTTGTGCCCAAGGTAAAAGACACTGTCTGTAGATGTGAACAAGAAGGGAAGACCCTGTCTGCTGCAGGCATATGTTTTTCTACCCTCCAAATGTCCTTTTCTAGTAACTAGCAAGGTGGCAGAAAGATGTAGTTCAAGAAGTCTTGGAGTCCCTTTCAAGATCCATATGGAGGTAGTTCCCCAAGGGGCAGAGGGGGGAACTCAAATAGAAGACGCTGTTCCCATGGCAGAGGTGATCCACATAACCAGGGATCTAGAGATTCTTTCTCCAGTAGATCCTATCAGCGCTCCTAAATGGGAGCCCAACTGTCCATCTCTGGAGGCAGTTAGAGGTCGCCTATCCCTGCACCAGAGTCCCTGGCTAGACATTATGAAAGACTTATAGGTGCGGAGGATAATATCCAGAGGTTATGTTGTACCTTTTCCCAATTTTCTCCAACAGTTCAAAAGAAAATCCCTGATGTTCTACCCAGTCCGGTGAACCAGATTCTCCAGAGATAAAAAAGCTGCTAGAAAAAGAGAGTCATCCAAGAGGTCCCCCCAGACAAAAAAGAGTCCAGAACTTATTCCAGATTCCAAAAAAGATAGGGGACGAGACCAATTTTGGATCTCAGCAAACTAAATCAAGCTGTTCGGTATACAAAGTTCCATATGGTTATGGTTCGGTCCATTCTGCTATTTCTGCACAAGGATGACTGGATGTGCTCAGTAGAACTTCAAAATGCATACTATCACATAAAAAATGAACAGGTGCTCCATAAATCACCTATGCTATTGGCTGGGAACCAGTCATTATCAATTCAGAGCACTGCCCTTTGGTCTCACCACAGCCCCCAGGGTATTCACCAAATGCATAGCAGTTGTAGCAGCTCACCTGAGACTGCTGGGATTTCGAGTGTTTCCATATCTAGACGAAGGGCTCCTGACTGTTCCAACCAAGCATCAACTGATTCAAGCTAAAGACTACTTACTCTAGCTGTACTCCCATCTGGGAATATCAGTCAAGTCAACAAATCTCAACTCATACCGACTCAAAGTTTGGAATTCATTGGTGCTCATCTGGATACAGCCACCCAAATAGCTTCTCTTCTATTTTGAATAGAAACAGTTCAATTCCAGATCAAGAAAATAATTCAAAATTCTTCCCTTCCGGCATGTCTGATAGTTTAAGCCTTGGGATCCATGGCAACGGCAGTCACCCTTGTACCACTCACCAGGTTCCATATGATAATTCTTCAATGGACACTTGCCACTCCATGGTCTGTTTTCCAACACCCATTATCCATGCCAGTCAAAATTACTGAAGCATACAAGAATTGTCTTCTGTGGTGGAACCACTCCAGTCAACTACATAGATGCCGTCTTTTTGTACTCCCTCAATCCAAGGCCACAGTGACCACAGACGCCTCTCAGCTCGGGTGGAGTGGGCATTTCCTGGGAAGGCACATGGTCTCCCAAAGAGGCCAAGACACACACCAATGTCCTGGAGATGAGCTGTTATCCTAGCATTGTAGGACTTTCAGGAAACTCTCTCAGCTGGGACTATTGCAGTCCGGATGAACAGTGTCAGTTTGGTACATCAGCAAAAGGGGGAACCAGATCTTACATTCCTTGTTGAGAAGCTGTGAAAGTATGGCAATGGCCACTCTCTTCCAGTCGCTTTCTGGTAGCAACGAACATCCAGTGGAAATCCAACATGGTTGCAGACATGTTAAGCAAGTCCCTTCAGAAGCCTCACGAATGGTGTATTAATATCAACATGGTGGAGAGTATATTCCATCAATGGGGCCAACCATGCTGCAGTCTATTTACCTCTCTCCTCAACAACAAATGTAGCAGGTTCTTTGCCCTGATCCCCCCACCGAGGGTGACAGAGAGATGCTATACATCATGCTTGGCCCCCCAGTCTCCTTTATGCTTATCCCACATTAAACTTCATTCCACATTTTTACAGAAAGCATCTCAGTTGAAGAGCATGGTTATCATCATTGTCCCTTACAGGCCTCGTCAGATTTATTTTCCCTTCTTCTGGCCTCATCTTCTACATCCACCATGGATTCTGGATCCAATTCTAGACCTCTTGTCTCATCTGACAGATTTGACAGACCTCAGACTGACCGCATAGTTTCTCCATTTCTGTAGATTACTAGGCAGCCCAGGCTCTCCTCTATTGTCTGTCACATTTTTATTATCTTCTATAAAACTTCCACCAGAAAGATTTACAAGAGTAAATGGAAAAGATTTGTTCTTTGCTCCCTAAGCAAATGCTTAGATCCCTTTTCAGCACCAATTTCAAATGTCCTTGATTTTTTAGCCACAATTTTCAGTGAAGGTGCTGGTTCCTCAACCAGAGTACAGTTAGCCATTTTTAACTTTCATCTGGGAGTAAATATTTCTACCTTGGCTTCCTCTAAACTTTGCAAAGCCTTTCTAGGAGGAACCTTTTTAGTTTGGGATTTAAACATTGTACTTCAGGCCTTGCCTCAACCCCCCCCCCCCAATTGAACCTTCGGCTAAATCTGATCTAAAATTTTTGACCTGTAAAACTGTTTTCTTAGTTGCTATTGTATCTGCCAGAAGAGTGTCAGAACTTCAAGCATTGTCCTCTAAGCACCCATATTTAGTTGTTCACAATGACAGGGTAGAATTCTGTATGGGACCAATCCTTCCTTTTTACCAAAAGTGGTTTCTGAGTCCATTATTAATCAGATCATTAATCTTCCAGTGTTCTTTCCAAAATTTTCAAAGAAAATTGTTAGCTGTGCACAGACATACATTTATACCTTCACAGAACTAAGGATCTAAGAAAGTCCAGTCAATTGTTTGTTTCCTTTACTGATTCAAAACCAGGCAAACTAGTATCTAAACTTACTCTGGCCAAATGTTTAACTGATTGTATATCAAAAAGTGGGCTTACCTTTGCCAAAACCACCCAGACCCCACCATACCAGGTCTTTGACAACTTAATCAGCAGTTTTGTCCAGAACTTCCTTGAATGATATTTGTGCAGCTGCAACTTGGGCTAATGGCTTTTCTCCAGAATAGTCCTCTTGTGATATAGGTAGCTGGGGACTCTGTCCCAACAGTTGAGGAATGCATGAAAATGGACAACATCAAATTAAAAAGTTTTATGTATCATCATAATGTTCCATCTGTGTTGTCTATTGTCATTCTTCCTCTGTTTCCCACTTATCTACCCCCCCTTACTTATTCTACTCTGGAGAGATTTAAGAGTATTAGAAGAACATCTGTTCCTTGTTTGAGCTCCAGTTTCCATTCTTTTATTTTCCACTGCTCTGTTAGTCATGTGGGCAGCAATCTAGAGCTGAGGTATGTTCGGTTGGTGGGGCATTGTGAGTAAAGGGAGGAGCTCAGAATTTCAAGAATTCTGTGATCTGGAAGAAGCGAACAAGTTGAATCCGAGGGTCAGATTGAGACCCAACAGTTGAAGAATGAAAATTAACTACACAGATGGAATGTTATGGTGAGTACATAACTTTTTTATTTTGGGTATATAATGAGTTGGCAGACTTAAAAATTCCCTACAGTGTACTCTGAAAATATTGGGTGAGAAAATGAGTATAACTTAGTAAATTATTTTTGAGCTGGAATATAGGATCTGAATTGCCTAGACATAGTAACTCCTTGTTAGGTTTAATTTTGGGTGGCTGCCAAAAAAGCAATTACTAGAAAATGGAAATCCAAGTCTGAGCCAACTGCGTTTGAAGTATTGAATATTATAACAGAGATAAAAGGACTGGTAGTGGTAAATTTAGAAAAGGGTGGGAGCAAAATACATAGAAAATGTGAAAATGTAGAAACAATATTTGCAGAATAATGTTTTGGAGGAGGAAGAATGAGGTTTCTGGGAAGGCAAGAATTGATTAATGTTGGATTGATGATTATACAAAAGAATACATGTGATGTATAATGTTTGCAGCTGGGAATATCTTTATATGGTTTGCCTACGTCTTAAGTGATAATTCAATAAAGGTGTTAAAAAACAGTACCATGAATTAATTTCAGTCATGAACATGATGCAGTTATTGGAGTGGGAGGGGGAGATAGGGAGGGCTTAATGCAGCCAATCACCAGGCTTGAAATGGAAAATCATACTGAAGCACAGTCGCTGGAAATGTCACTGGGGTCGGGACGGCCTTCCAGTAGAAGTATGGAAATAGGGAAAAGAGACAGTAATTGAAATATGGCATTGGATTTTCAAGTAAAATAGAAAAGAAGCAGGTTTCAGACTCATTGAGGACTTCATTCATTACAGTTTTAACAAAAGGGGGGGAAAGGCCCCAGTAACCTGTGCTAATATCACTCAGTATCAACACTAAACCGTGATGTTTGCATTTTTTCTGGCCAAAAGGATACCCAAACTGTTATCCTGTATAGTACATGAAGACCAATATGGGCATGCCTGCTCTTCCCCTTCTGTTCGCTCTTTGTTTAGAACCGCTGGTGAACAAAATAAGACAATCAGGAATAAAGGGTTGGAAAACACAGAGGAGGGAAAGGGAATATAAATTAGCTGTTTTTGCAGATGACATTGTCTTACTTCTAACTAATCCAGAAGGTGACTTAGAGAGACTTTTTTATAGTGCTAGGGTATTTAGTAATATTTCAGGATACAAAATAAATCAGGACAAAGTCAAAAACCCGTGTCAGCTACATACCGTCCCAGCAGATTATTCAGCAGCATCCACTCATATGGGGGCTTTACCAGATGAAGTACTTTGTGGTTTGAATAGCAAAGGAATCCAGAAACTCCCAAAAGGTCACATGGAATGAACTAAGAAGGAAAATGACACAAAAGCTAAAACAGTGGGATACAGTCAAGGTTAATATTAACCTAGAAATACAGGAGGTAAATAAATAAACAAATAAGTATTACAATTGTTTATAGTCCCCATAATGATATATGTGGGACAGGCTTTCTTGATTGGGCCAAAGCAAGAAGAGTGGATGTCCAAAAAAAGGGAGGTCTCTTGATACACGTGGGAGGGCATAAGCTGAAAGTTGGATGGGAACAGACTGTGAATCCTTTGGAGGAAGGAGGTTTAACAACCCCTGACCTAGAAGACTACTATAGGGCTGTCCAATTAAAAGCCCTGTATTTTACTACAGGATCACAATTATGTCACAAATTGGAAAGAGATAATGCCAACTGAGCAAACTTTGGGGGGGGGGGGGGTAGGATCCCTGCAAAATGTGAGAGTGAGACTACACCAGGAACAAAACAGGTACTCAGCATGGGAAATGTTAAAGGGCACAGTGGAGCAAACATAGAGATGCAGTCTGCAAATAAATGGGACTTTGAGTTGAAACCAATAGGGATGGGTAAATTTTGTCAGCTGTTTAAATGTTTCAGTACTGAGTAACTGGTTAAATAAGTAAAAATAATTCATCTAATGCAAGCAAATAAATTAGAGAGAAAAAATAAATGCAGTGGGATGATTTTAAAAGGCAATATAGCTTAGACGATGTTTTACAGGAGAGAACAAAAATTTACAAGTAGTACGAAAAAGAGAAAAACAGACTATATTTGATAAGACATCAGCTTGTGCAATTATTAATAGAAGCAGAAACAGAAGAAGCAAGAAGAGAAAAGCTAGTAAGCAGATTATATAAACTTATAAGGGAAGCAGAGGGGAAGATAGCAAGAAAATTTGCGTGAATGGGCTCTTAAGGTAACATACTTGCAGAAATATTAGCAGTGTGTGTGTGTTCCCTAGAAAAGTAACCAAAGCAAAGAAATTTCAGATATTTGGGTGGAAATGTTTATATAAATATTTTATATCTTAAATAAACTAAATAAGCTGTACCCAGAAGTAGAGAACCGTTGCTGGAGGAGTATGCAAAATCAAGCGGGGAATTGAAGACATATTTTCATGGGATGTACTAGAGTAAGGAAATTCTGAGAAAGAGGTACAATATGTGTTAATGAAACTAACCCAGGTAAAAAAGGAAGATTATTTAATTATAAGAGGGCAAGAACAGACTATAAACAGAATGAAGACTTTATTGCATCACTTGGACTTGTATTGAAAAAGGCAATAACAAGAAATGCCAAGAGGAATGGAATTAAGGACACTGATGTGTTCAGTAATGGAGCAGGAAAGAAAGCTCCTAATTAAACGAGGTGGCAAGTACCAGAAGAGAAAATGTTTGGTGTGGAAGCAGGTAGTTGTTTCATATGCTGAATTAGGAGGAGAGCTACAAGAAACAAAGGTCATGTTCACCTAGACTCAAGAGAAACAGAGGAGGGGAAAAGCACATTGTGTTCATATATGAGGTAAAAGGGCAAGACAGTATTAGAATAAGTAAGGAAAAGTAAAAAATAGGGATAAGGGTGCACACACAAGTGAGAAGATTTATATGAAAATGTAAGAATATAAATTAAAATTCAGTTTTGGAACTGTGAAGAGAAACCTTGTGTTGTGTGGTAGTGGGGGGTACCTGATGTTATAATGATTAATGATGTTAAGATGTTAATAATTCATGTATTGACCAAGCTATCTGAAGCAGACCAACCACAAGAGAAATAATGTGCAGCATGCACAAAGTATGCACAAGAATGTTATGTAATTTGTACAATAAAGTGGCAGCTTGTTTTTCTGTAATATTGTATTTGCTAAAATCAGTGTAAAATGAGCATTGAGATGGCTTATGTATGTTTATGTATGGTCGTGCATATAACAGTAACAGTTGAGCTATAATTTGTCACTTTCTGACACATTCGCACATCAGCATTGTACACAGTAAATGGCTGTGTTTTGTCTGGGCATGTTGTGTGTGAATGCAAGTCGTTATTTACACAGTAGTGTGCAGTATCATTGCTGTTTCACAACAGCTGGTCTCCTGAATTAGGTTCTTGGTTTATGATTTCCTTTATATGGACTCTGCATGTCCTTCCCTTCTCTGTGTGGGCTTTATCCGTGTGCTCTGGTTTCCTGCACAACCCAAAGACATACCAGAGGTGAACTGACATTTCTTCAAATTGCCTTTGGACAAGGATGTAATGTGTGCAAGTGTATATGTGTGTTTGTGTCTTGAGATAGACCTGGCTTATCAGGGGTAGTGTCAGTATGTATATAAAGGCATGACTGGAAAAAAGCACTTAACTGTATCAGTGGTAACACACAATATGGGGGGGGCACATAAATAGCTGCTGTCAGGCATATACACATAGTGTGTCTTCTTAATACTACCCAAAAAGACACCCTGCTTCATTTCACCATCCATGCTCTGAGGTGTGCACAGAAGATAAATATAGTCAGAGTACTTCTGGCTAGCAGTAAAAAGAACACTTAAGTGTTTAGTCTTTAAAAAAAGACATAAAATGCATTACATTATGTCTAGTCATGCAGAGCTTTTAGGGACCTAGCAGCCCCAAGAATGAACCCAGCTATGTGAGGTGATTTTGACACAAGTTTTGTAGGAGGGCTCTATCTTCACCTTTTGCCCAGGGCCCCACCTAGTCTAAAAAAGGTTATGCTCAGGGGTGTGCACAAAAGATCACAATTGCTTGTGTGGGGATTGCTGTGAGTGGTGTGGTCATTTTTTCTTTATCCTCACAATGAAACATTAGTGATGGAAACAAGCTTGCTATACCTTGTCTAGTATCATAATACTTTCTAGAAGCAACAAGTTGGGATGGATTACTGTAATTATTATTATTATTCATTTTCCTCACAATTGAATCAAGCATAATTTTATTTATTTGTAGTTTAGTTTACTGGAGTAGTACACTGATCACAATAGACCATTTACAGATGCAGCCTGAGTGTAGAAATTCACAAAAGAATGAAACATAACTAATTCACAAACCTGGAGTAATCACAGAAGGTAGAGAATACTGCAGACAATTGGAACAAGGAGCAAACATTATTAACACAGTAGAAAAACAAATGTGGAATAATTTTAGTAATAAATATGGGAAGTAAGTAGCAGGTGAGAAAAGAGGATTAAATAGAAGTGATGTAGGTGGTAAGGAGAATTAGTGGTGTGTGCAGTGGAAAAGCACGTCAGATTTTTGATGGTGGTGTCTTTTTGAGTTGTGCTCCAAAAGTGGTAAAAGAAGAGATTTCATTTAGGTGAAGGAGGAGAGATTACCAGTTTGGGAGCAAAAATAGAGTGGTAGTGGTTGGTACATTGCAGTACAGTTTGGGGGTTTTGAGTGAGAAATTAATTGTTAAAGATGGTGATTTTATTATGGAGTTTGGCAGTGAGAGGTGGGTATGGCATCCTCCTGGTTTAAGTAGTTTGAAGAGACCCTAGCAGTAGCTCAACTCTGTAGGAGACTGGGAGCCATCTTACTTTGGTGACTGTGGTGCAGTAGTGTCCCTGAGGTTCATGTGATGTATATATGGGAGACTACATTTTTGGGGTGGGGGGTAAGGAAGCATGTTGTGTATGTATGAAAATATGACAAAAAAAGGCCAGTAAAAAAATATAAAATTCACCAGGTTCCACTTTATTAACAAGAACGTCTCAAGTCTCTAGCACTTCTGCAAGAAATGCCTTCTAGGAGTACATCAGTGCCATTTTATATAAACATTAACTATCAATTGTAAATCACATTATCTAAAACATAAATACTGTATTTCTATTATATTTAGAAAACAATTATATCAAAAGTTTCCATGAACATTCAGTATTAAGTCCACGAGGACTTACTGTATTTTAAAATATAAATACTTTCTTTATATAACAAATTATGTTTATTCATAAATTCAGAGTTGCCAACACCCCAATTAACTTGTTCTAGGATGCTGGCATGCTGAGAGTTTGTATTGCTATTGTGAAACAACTTAAAATGCATGGCAAAAGGACTAGCAACTTTTTCCATTTTTATGTCTCTAATGTGCTCCTGCAGTCTCAATTTAAATTTTAAAAGTCTATACACTTCTATACAACAACATGGTTTAGAAGTTACTAAGTTTTTCTTAGGAGACAGTCCACTAAGTAGTTATGTGTTAGAACTGATAGAAGTTTGTCTTACTAATTATTTTTGTTTTTGTGAAGATGTTTATGTTCAGAAAATAGGCACTGCCATGGGTGCATCATTTGCACTTGCCTATGCTAATCTTTTTATGGGCCTTTATGAGGTGGAGGAATATTTATATAGACATATTTTTTTTTAGAACTTATGTTGTTTCCTATTATAGATTTATAGATGACCTAGTGTTTTTGTGTAAGGGCGAGTTGACTAATTTAACTGCCTTTGTTAAAGATTTGGATGTAAATAGGTTTCAAATAAAATTTGATGGAGTTCAACAGGGCCAAACTATAAGTTTTCTGGATATTGATTTAACAGGTGTAGTGGGGGGGGGAAATTAAAACTAAAATTCATCGAAAGTTTGACAAAAGTAATCTAGAACCACTTGCCATCAATCTCTATGGACTATGTACTGATGAAAAGGAATTTTACAAGGAAATGTGTACTTCTGTAAATATATTCTTGAGAAGGGGTTATTTCATGAAAAACTTCCAGAAGGCACTGGTTAAACTAAAAAATAATTTATTGGTACAAAATAATGTGTCAGCAGCTAGTATGTCTGTTATGAAACACTAAAGAAGATATAGTGGCAGTAATACTAGACAAGATAAGTTAGAAGTCAGGCAAATGTATATAGTTATTTCTTACAGTATTTTTTCTCATGAACAAGTTAAGATAATCAAGCATTTTTGGTCATTTTTATTTAAATTTAAAGTATTTTGTGAGACATTATGCAGATGCCCTATATTTTTGTACACAAGAGGTAGAAACATACAGGACATTATTGTACACAGTACATTTGTTAAGCCAGTGCATAAGTTGTGCAGCACTGTAGGTATACTGGGCACTAGTGGTTGTACTAGATGCTCAGTATGTAAATATGCTGTTAATGTTTTTAGTTATATCAATGGTGTTCTCTTAAGTCCTAAAGGACATTTTACTTGTGTAGCATCTAATGTTGTTTATGGTTTCAGATGCTCCTACAGTCTCTTTTATATAGGTGAAACTAAGAGAAGTTTTAAATTGAGACTGCAGGAGCACATTAGAGACATAAAAATGGAAAAAGTTGCTAGTCCTGTTGCCATGCATTTTAAGTTGTTTCACAATAGCAATCCAGACTCTGCAAGCCAGCATCCTAGAACAAGTTAATTGGGGAGTTGGCAACTCTGAGTTTAAGAATAAACATCAATTGTTATATAAAAAAAGTATTTATATTTTTAAATACAATACTTAAGTCGTTGTGGACTTAATACTGAATGTTCATGGAAACTTTTGATATAATTGTTTTCTAAATATAATAGAAATACAGTATTTATGTTTTAGATATTAATTAGTTAAGTGTTTTATAACTGGTAGTTAATGTTTGTATAAAATGGCACTGTTTTTTCCTTGCTGATGTACTCCTAGAAGGCATTTCTTGGCGAAGCGCTAGAGACTTGAGACGTTCTTGTTAATAATGTACAAGCTGGTGAATTTTATATTTTTTTACTGGCCTTTTTGTCGTATTTACATAATTTTGTGACTTTCTTGTATTTTATGTTGTGTATGTATGTCTTAGAGCAGCGAGTTAAAATATATTACCCTGGCCACATGTGCTTTATTTTATCCCAGTTTAACATCAGAACAGTATACAGAATATGACTGTCTTTTGAGGTCATGGATGAGAAGGCATGCTGTGCATACGTATAGCAGCAACAGTTTGAAATACATGATTGTGGCCACTTGTTCTTTTCCCTTCGCCCCAGTGTAAGACCAGGGGTCAATATCTTTCTTTTCAGTGGGGCAGTGGGGTGGCAGTATTCCCACATAAGTTTTTGAATCCTTAAACACATTTGTCTTCTCATGTTGAGAACTACTGTTTTGTCAGCTTTTGACATTAAGCCTTGGAAACAACTTACTTATCCTTCTATTTTTTTTATTTCTGTCAATGTTTACAGTAATTCCTGTGGGAATTTGTCCTTGTAGCAGTGCTTATGTGGCTTTTATTTTGGCAAATGTTTGTTTTTACTGTTTTCTCAGAAGTGCAGTGTGTATGTTTGTTGTTAGACACTGGAGGTATGTCTTTACTTTTGGTTACTCTGCTTTTTTTTTTTTTCATTTTTTCACAAAAAAATATTGTAGCACTTGGATTTTTTCGGCATTTATACAATATTTATTATATGTATGACTCTGCTGTTTGTGTTTTAGCATCAGTTTTTCCTGCAAATTAAATTTCTTGAGATTTTACTCTGACAAAAAATGTAGTTTAAATTGCTATTAATCTTTATGGCAGTTTAATGTGGATGGAGCTAATGTTTTACACTGGTTTGGCATATTGGTTGCTTTGGTGTTTAGACTTTGTGTACTGTTCTTTAACCTTTGTCATTTTTAAAACAATTCTGAACACATTTCAGACTGTTTTTTGTTTAGTTGTGTGTGGACATACTTATTACTAGACATTTTTAAGTGCTTATTGTCATACATTATCCAGTACTGTCAGTTTATTATTATGGATTTTGTTCTCTCTTTTGACATGATGGATCTTCGCTCTAGTAGTTGTCAAATGTAGTTGCACCCAAGAAGGAAAAAGAAAATAAAAATATACCTCAATCTATGGTCAGTAATTCTGCTGGGGCCACTGCTTAGCCTGCAGACCTCTTAATTTTTCCCCTGTCTCCTTCTACTGTAGCTTTGTTGGCCAATATGGAATAGAGGTTAGACACATCTTCTGGGTCTGCTCCAACCTCCAGTACCTGGTACAGGTATGGGAGAACCAAAACCCTTTAGGTGCAGAAGTAGTCTGGGGTAGGAAATTGCTTGCCAAATGTAATACTCTGTCTGCAAATATTTTATCTAGTAGTAATGTTCACACACAAAAGAAACAAACTTCATCATATAGCTGATAATCGGATTATAGCTATTTATAAGGCTGCTGTGTTTCCTTGGCTAAGAGTGTTCTGCAGACACTTAATTCTTCTAGGTTCTGTTCCCATCCATGGCTCTAGTGCTAGTTTGGATGGAAATCTTTCTGTTGTTTCAGAGAATAATGAGGACTCTAATGAGGGTAATAGTGATTTCCTAACTGACACACAGTCCAGTCACTCTTATTCTTCGTAAGGTGAACCTGAGCCCAAGTCCAAACAAGTGTTCATGTTTCCTCAGATGACTGCTAGATTTAATGATGTTTTTGCTTGGGAGCAGTTGGGAACTACCCCAGGTCTAAGCAAGGGTATATGACCTTATAGAGGATGAGATGCCCAATTCTGTGGCTGTCAGCCCTCTCTTATCAGCCTTGGAAGATATTTATAAAGCTGCCTGCAGGACACCGGTATCTATTCCAGCAGTTCCTAAAAGGCTCAGAAAAAATATAGGATCTACTTGGATATGACAGTTCTTTTCTGATTAGACTTCTGACCCAGCTGCAGTTTCCCTAGTTGCCTGCTCAAATAAAGTTCCATCTTCCCTGATAATGAGGGAAAATGGTTAGATCTTCAGGAAAAAAGGATTTCTTTCTAATAATTTAGCCTTTAGAATGCTAAATTATCAAGGCTGTATGTCAAAATGTATTTTACTGTGTGAGTACAGTGTGCATGATTTTGTTGCATCCTTAACTGCCAAGCAAAAGTCTTAATGAGTGAAACTCTAATTTGACTCAGGTTTTGAAACATGCTTTGAGAGTTGTGCTTGAATGTGCAGATAGTCTCAAAAAATGATGCTTCTTCTGTTGATTTAAGATGGCTTGCTTGTTACATAGGCAAACCTTCTCTAATGATTTAAAAGCCAGAATGCATCTTAAGTTCTGAATTGGTGTTTTGGCCCCCCTGTTAGATAGATTTTCAAACCGTGGGATGATAGAGGCAAATTAATGGGGTATCTAGGATGTCACATCAAGCCAAGTTCTCCCCAAACAAGGGGGCCTTCCTTCAAGGGGCAGAGCAAACAATGATCCCAGCCAAACCAACAAGTCAGGAATCCAAAAGGAAATGGCAGGAGGATAATTATTCAAAGCCAAAGAAGAGGGGTTCCTTTCTGAAAAAGGTCAACCCCATTAAAAAGAAATGACTATGCCAAGTCACAGAACACCTGTACCCCCCTGCCATTCTTTTCTTCCTCATTCTCATAGGCTCTGTCTCCACCCTGCAGCCTGGCCGCAGATAGCCTCAGACAAATAGGTTCTGAGAATAATTCAGAGAGGATACACTTAACAGTAGATAGTAGCTTCTCCCCCTTTCAGGAAAATTCTCCCAAACCCACCAGGCCAGACAGAGCTGTTTCCTTACGTATTCCATCACATGGTAGAAGCAAGGGTCATAAAACCAGTGCCTGTGATGTACAAAGGTAAAGGATTTTACTCCATAATCTTTTTGATACCAAAAAAATGAGCACGCCTGGAGACCCATCCTGTGTTTGTCCTTTCTAAACACCTTTGCAAAAGCTCTGAAATTCAAAATGTTCACCTTACAGTCGGCCCTAGCTTTGTATCCAGGCCACTGTCTCATGGTGACTTTACGTCTCCGTGACACTTATCATATTCCTGTTACTCCCAGTTTCAGGGAATATTTGGGATTTGCTGAGTCTGGCTTACATTATTAGTTTTATGCATTACCATTTGGGCCATCTACTGTACCTTGAGTGTTTACAAAGTGCCTGGCCCCAGTGGTTGCCTATTGCAGTACCCCAAGCATCAACATTTTCCTTGTTTAGATGACTTGCTGATTTGTGCAGATTCTGTTTCCAGGTGCTAGGAGTCCATGGGAGTTAAAGTGCAAGACTTGTGGGGTTCTCAATGCCAAAGCGGTTGAACATAAGAGGGATGTTGCCAGTGATTCATGCCTTAAAAGTTCTTCACCCATTATGGACTCCAGGTCCTCTTCTAGTGGCCACAGACAGCACTGCTGTGATATGGTACCTGAACAAGTGGCGGAAGAGTACAAGGTCACACCCTCTTTAGTGATGGCCAGGGAGCTGGATCTACAGCATTCTCTGCCTCTTCAGACCTCATATGTTCCATCAGAGCAAAACATGGTAGAAAACAGATTAAACAGATCCTGGACAGACCCAAATGAATGGAAGCTCCATGTAGAGGTCTTCCAGGACTTGATCTAGATGTGGAGAACACCTCAAGTAGATCTATTTGCCTCCTTTTAAAACAACTGAAAAAAATATATATTTTCAAGCCATTCTTGTAGCCATGCTTGGAACCAGATGCTGCATCATTCACATGGTCAGGAATGTTCCTGTATGCATTTCCAGCCTTTTCAATGATTCTGAGCTACTACTGATGATTTGGAAAGAATTACCAGTGTTCATTGTGGTAAGCCCTTTTGGCCCAGGCAAAGTTGGTTCTCCCTTTTAATGGAAGTGGCCAAGGGCAGTTGCCACATGCTTCCTCACAAACTGGATCTGCTCACTCAGCATCAGGGACAACTGGTACACCCCATCTTAGAGCAATTGCAAGTGACAGCTTAGATAATTCTGTTTTGATACCTTTTAGGCACTTGTTCAATGAGGATGTGCAGCAGGTATTTAAGGAGGCAAGAAAACCAATAAATCTTATAATTTCAAGTGGAAGAGCTTTTCTAGGTGGTGCCTAGTCAATAAGAGGACTTGAATGGGTTTCAACCCCTCTGGTTTTGAAATATTTATGTAAGCTACTTAGAGATGATTTGTCATATGCTTCTATCAAAGTGCATTTTGTGGCCATATCAGCTTGTCTGCCTGTGGATCCCCATCTTTCATCTTTTTTGTGATCAAACAGTTTATGAAAAGGGTGTTGCACATGAGACCCACTCAAAAGCAAATTTTTCCTCCAGATGCTTCCATTGCATCAGACCACCATCACATATTGGGACCCACACCCCTTTCACAAGAGGAAATAATGTCAGAGCATCTAGAACCCTATAGCTTCTGGAATCCTGGACTCCATCCTTAATTATTTTATTTCTTCCACGCTTATTACATCGTATTTTGCCTAGTTAGGATGTGTTGCAGGGATAGAGGAAAAAGACTGTGTGTGGAAAATGAAAAATCAAGAAAGAAGTATTCTACGTGGCTGCTGAGAGTAGGCCAGGATGGAGGGAAGAACAAGAAAGGAAGACACTTGGATGAAATGCATGGAGGGCACTTAGGCAGCATAGGGGCTGCCATGGAGTCCCTTGCCTAAGGCTCCATTATACCCAAGACTGGCCCTACTTGCATAAATTCTGCCTGAAGCCAGTCATGGCTTCAGAGCTTTATCTCACCATTGCCTGTGGAAAAACATGTCTGGGACTGGCTGCTTACTCAAGCGTTTACAACCCAGTACTAAGATGTTCAGAAGATGTTAAAACTTCCATTACTATGATGGGAACCTTACAGTATTGTATAATAGCACTTACCTTATCATGTCTGACAGTTTAACTGTACTGCTAACACAAAAAATAAATATACATTTGTATCTTTGCAACTTAAATTACTTTTTTTAATCTTAAAATACACTTTTTATACTTATTGTAGGCAAGAAATGGAGAGACAGTTAGGCTCCCTAATATTAGCCACGGATATAAGTCGTCAGAATGAGTATCTCTCTCAGTTCAGAGAACATCTGGATAATGAAGACTTGTCTTTGGAAAATTCAGCTCACAGACATTTGGTTTTACAGGTAATGCATTTCCAAGCTTCTCTATATATAAATTTAGATCATCAAGGAATTTTACCTTGCAGTGTATTTATAAATGTGTGCTTTTTATGATTTTATAATGGATATATCCATTTTATGAAGTGTAATAAGGAAATTAAAGCACTTTCCCTACAATTTCAAAAAAAGGCTCAAACCCTGCTTTGTACTAGGGTAGCCTTTTAAAGATGCAAGTTTAGCTGAAAGCTTATAGGGTTGTATAATGAGTGTATAGTCATTAAGATATGGAAGATAGTGCCAAAAGCATGTATCCAGTAACAGGATGGTATAACCTTCACTGCATCCTATTCATAACTCTTACCCTTTACCATGCAGGTGTACAATGAATGCATTACAGAGAAGCCAGTGGAATTCTGGGATCTTTACTTCCAGTGAAATCCTCCTAAAACTGATATGCTGTATCTGATATCACTTTCTTCTTCTTCACCCACTGCAATATTTAAAAAAAAAGCTGCTGTTACAGACAACTTCATTCCTTTTAATTATCCATTCATAGTGAGTCAGGGTCAGTAGTGGATTTTAGCCAGAAACTGCACACATTATATCTTTCTTCATATCATTCTTTACTATTCACTAATTCTGGGTAAGTCACTTGAGGCCTAAAAAAAAGCTATCTTTAACTTTAGGAAAGAAGTTGATTTCTTAACACTGGTGCAACTTATTATATAATAAAAATGTTAGCACCTCTGGAGCTTTTCTCCCAGGGCCTCCGCTGAAAATGGACCTACGTCCAGTCGGACACTCCTGGTCAACAAATATAAATAAATAAATACATACATAAAAAATTAACCTTGTAGGAGTTGGGACCTTGCATGCCTTAGTTCGATTTTGACATAATCAAGAAATGGAAAATGAGAGGGTACACAAAAGTGTTTAGGGTAGAACATAAGTTGTATATTGACTTTGGATATTCATCTATGCAGTATCCCAAGACCCGTAGGCGTTCTCACTTTACAAAGGATGGTATTCCTACAAGTTTTTAGTAGCAGTCCCATTCCAATCCAAGCACCATGTCCTGACTGATGTCATTGTTACAGTATTCCTAACACTTGGATTATCACCGCTGTTGTCCTGCCTGGTACCAAAACATTACCTTCCCAGTATCCTATACCCGACATGTAGCGTACATCCAACATGTGACAGCCCGCAAGCATAGGGGTATATAAGTGGAGGTATGTCTGTACTTTATCAGACTATTTTACTACCAGCCTGAATGCAGGTTGTGTATCCATCCAACTAATTGTTGTTTGGTCATTGGTACCGTTGCTTTGTATACTCTTAAGTGCCTCATTGGGGAACCTTCCTTTATTTTTTCTTAAGTGCTTTTCTCTCTGGTATTAGATGTCAGCTAGGAGGGTAAGTGGAAGTGTGGTAGGCAAATCCAGTACAAAGACTTGCATACCTAGTGTCTTTTTTTTTTTTTTTTTTTACTTACAAGGAGAACATGGCTACAAAGCTTGCTCCATCTATTAGTCCTGTGTACCTAAGACCTTGTGGTCATATTTGTTCTTGCTTAACACTTTCTTGGACATCCATCATCTCAAACACTTGGCCCAAGATGGTGGATTCCGTATCCCTGGATGTACCTCCACCACCTAAGAAAAAGCTTAAAAAGCTTTGGCCATTGACTCAGTCATCCCTTTTTGACTTTGATGTACCCACTGAGATTTGTGAACCCACAGTACATCCGCTTCCTCCTCAGATGCCCTCTACCGAGACCCTGCTCGATGCCAGCATGGCATCTGAGGCCTTGACAGCTGAGGATTCTGCATACAGAGGAGAACTGAGAATCATCTTATCAGAGGGCATATCTCAAATCCTAGTTAGGGAAGAGATTTTGGGTAAAACTAATTGAGATACATCAAGAAACTGAGCCACCACATTTAGTACAGCCAGACATCCCACCAAAAAGAAGTGTCAGAAAACTAAACATGTTGCTTCCCCCTTAACCACCTCCTTCCTCTTCTAAGGAGAAGGAATGGTTGGACTTCTCTCAAGGCTTGTTTAAGGTCATTTTAGCTATGAAGCCTCGTCCTTTCTCTCAGTTCCCCACCCTCAAAGTATTTCTTTGGATTCATTTGGTTGGGAGGGTGGCCTAATGGTTAAGGTGTTTGCCTCACAAACACAAGGTGCAGGGTTTGAGTCTCACAAGGGATAAATGGCTAGGCTTAAAATGACTCGCAAAGGCATTTAGCTTAGTACTAACCTATGATCCTATGATCTTCCTCTGAAGATGAGAAGGCTTCTGATTCTGACCATTTTCTGGCCTACTCCTCCTAAATGTACTCTCCTGGCCAAGTCCTTTGGATGATGAGAACTGCATTTCACCTGATTCTCCAGTAGAATTAGCTTCTTTTGGAGAGCGACTCTTAACTATGACAGAGCATTTTGAGTGGGATTCTAGACAGATCTCAGGGGCGCATAAAAGATACTTCAGTCTTTTGGAAATGGATACTGCAACCCATTCCCCTGTACCTCCTGTTCTTGAGACTTTTTTTATGCTTTTCATTGCACTTCTGCTTCTGATTCACAACCTCTAGCTCCCAAAAGGCCATTCACATTTTGTAAAGTCTTTAATTATTTTAAGTTTTTGTTTAAAAATTGTGTGGCGGTTTCCATCTCACCCGATAAGCCTTCTAAACTCCTTCACAATGCCAGTGGCCCAGCCTTAATAACGGGAATAGCAGAGCTATTGATAGGTGGGGTAAAAAAGTTTATATCGCCTCTCCTTTGGCATTCATGCCTGTTAATTACAAAACCCGGATAACCAAGTATTTGATATCCAGTCTCAGTGGTTTATATATTTGTGTTCAAACTCTGCACACACCACTGTACTCAATAGTAACATATATACTGTGCTTTTCTCCTTGAGACTACAACTGGCTAATATGATCGTGTCAGACATGTCAATGTTCTTGCTTATGTCCATGTCACACTATTATTTGATACTATACAATGTGTATATATAGTGTTGTTACAACTGATTTTTTTAATATTTTTTATTTTGTATACACGATTTCTGTATGTATTGATTTTTTTGTTATTGTATTACATATCTTTATTATGATGTTAATATTTGTTTCAAATTTGTTGAATATACAGGAGCTTTTCTTCTTAGACCTCTGCTGAGAAAGGGCTCCTAGCCCATTCAGACATTCCCAGTAAACAAATGTCAAATAAATAAATTCTTTATGGTAGTGGGGAATTTGCAAAATAAATTCTTTATGGTAGTGGTGAATTTGCAGAATACAACGAAAAATACTAATCCTAAACAACAAATGTTATCCTTACTTAATCAGACTATACAAGTGGCCTGACACAGCATTAAATGTAGTTATGATGCTGCAGAGGCCACTTTCAGAGCAGCTGCTACAGGCTGTGTAGTTCAAAGGTGTGCATGGTTATGTAGTCGGCCTATTCCTGAGGACCTGAAAACAAAAATAGTGGATTCCCCTTTAGACAAGAATCTCTTGTTTGGCCCCCAAGCCACAACCTGTTTCAAAACCCTTCAAGAGCAGGGTAAAACCATGAAGGGACTGCAGACATCATCTGTTAACCTCTGTAACTAGGTACCAGAGGAATTATCCAATCGAACCTACCTCTTTTGCCAGAAGGGACCCTAGGTCTAGCCAGAAACAAGGGAAGGCTCCCAAAAAGATATTCTCAGATAACCTACAGAGGGATGCCTTGTCTGAGAGACCTCCTTTTTGGAATAAATGTCTGTGATAACCTGTTTTTCCCCCTGATCCCCAGCTGTACCCTGCCCTCTCAAAAAGGCTGACCCAGTCTTTCTCCACCTAGGAAAAGATTACCACAGACCAATGTGTGCTGTTTATCATAAAATATAGTTACACTATGTCTTGGATACAGATTCCTCCTCTAAATGGCATACCCCTGCCTTCACACAATCACATTCATCCACTTCCACCCATTTTACACTAATTACAGGCACAAGGCCCAATAGAGCTGGTGCTGGGAGAAAGGGTTTTTACTCGAGACTTTTCCTAGTGCCAAGGAAAAAAAGGCAGTGGCAACCCTTACTGAAAAGTTCTAGCTTTCAAAATGGTCTCACTGCACAATCTGCTACCTTCTATTACACCCAAGGCTTTTTTAACATCCCTAGATCTAAAAGATGCTTACCTGCATATAACAATTTGGACCCCTTGCATGATTCCTTAGATTTTGGTCATCTCACTACCAGTTTACTGCTTTGCCTTTTGGGCTTTCTAGCCCCAGGAGTTTTCTCAAAGTGTTTGGCACCAGTGATTGCCTTCTACTGATCCGACGGAATTCAGGTTTTTCTCTACTTAGATGACCTGTTAATCCAAGTTACTTCATCACAAATTCTCCTACACCACTTCCAGTTCACCCTCCTCTGCCTATCTTTAGTTGGAGTTCACAGTTGGCTACAGGGAGGATTTTTTTGTAGCTATCTCAGGAGCTGATTTTTCCTGGGTTGCAGGCTGGACATAAAAAGAATGCAGGCTTACTTCAACAGAAGGTACAGAGCCTTGCAAATTACTTTCACAACATTGTCTCCCTCAGCCAGTGCTCAGCCAGGGTGATCCTAAGGGCTCTGAGGTTCATAGCAGCTACTACCCCAATGCTTTCCCTAGCCAGATTCTATATGAGAAAAATCCAATAGTACCTGAAAACAGTTTGGTCTCAGCACTGTCACCCTCGGGACACACAGATTCCCTTTTTTATGTCTTCTCAGATGAGAACTTTTATGTTGGAAGAATCAGATGAAAATCAACACAGGGCTTCCCTTCTCTCCTTCAGCCCCAGTTCAGAAAATACACGCACAGATGCTTCAGACAAGGCATGGGAACCCTGGATGGGCACCCAGCAAGTACAGGGCAGATGAAAAACAGAGCTACTAAAGGAACACATCAACATGAAGGAAAATGAGGGCTGTTATCCAGGCTCTTCAGGTCTTTTCACTTCTCTAGAAACCAGGTACCCTATGAGTGTTTACAGACAAAACAACAATAATGTGGTACATGAAAGCAATGAAGGACCAGATCTTACAAATTGTGCAGATTGCCACAGAAAGCCTGGGATCTTGCCACCCAGAAAAACATGTCGCTCTCAGCCACATACATCCTATCACAGGACAATATGTTGACAGTCTCTTTAAATAGGTCCTTGGAGGACCCTCACGAATGGACCCTAAGCAGACAGGTTTTCCAGGGCAAACTTCACCATCTGAGGACTCCTCAGATAGATCTGTTTGTTTCAGACACCAAGAAATGCCTCTACTATTTTACACTAGGGACCCTTGTCCCTCAGCTTGGAGGACAAATGCTTTCACTTTTCAGTGGACAAGGAAGTTCCTCTACAGATTCCCTTCACTACCACTTGTTCCAAGAGTTCTTCTAAAAATCTAAAAATAAAAAACAAAACTCTTGCTAGTGATTCCCTTTAGACCAATACAGTATTGGTTCCATTCTTCTTTTTCTAATAGCCAGTGGCAAGTATTACAAAGTGCCACACCAAATGTAACTCATCACACAATAGAAAGGGTTACTGATTCACCCCTATCCTGTCATGCCTAAACCTAACTGTGTGGATGATAGGGTTGTAATTCTTTACAGGTGCCATTTATCTGGGGATATTAAGGTTCTCTAATAAGTCTGGGGGCCCACCACTCAAAAATCTTATATAGATAAATCGAAGAGATTCTCCTATTGGTGCCAAAGGAATGGACAAAACCCCCAAAATTCTGAGGTACCTTCCATTCTGAAACATCTCTGTAAGCTCTTGTATACATGTCTGGCCTATTCTTCTATCAAATCCCACCTGTCAGCCATCTCTGCTTGCTTGTCTCTCACTCCCCCATTTATGTCCAGATCTGAGTTCAAGTTATTCCCTAACATAGGTCCTGCATTTTAGACCACCTAGAAAGCCCATTCCCCCTACTTGGAACTTCAGCTTTGTGCTGGAAAAACTTACCATACTTCCCTTTGAACCAAAAGCAACAGCAGCAAACCTTAAACTCTGCACCTGGAAAACTATCTTACTTCTGGCCCTCACTTTAGCTGAGAGTGTTTCACAGCTTCAGGCACTCATGGCCATTCTTTCCTTTCTTTTTCACAAAGACAAGGGTGATCCTCGGGGTTAATCCTTGAATCATGCCTGAAGTTGGGGGCATGAAGGCAAGAACTTGCCATGCAGAAAGTAACAAAAGGAGATGGCCATAGAGATCCAGCTTGCAATGGTTTGCTTAGAGACTGGCAAGCTGGATCTCTAAGGCCATAGAGCAGCCCGTAAATCTACCTACCTTGTTTCCCAACCCACAGAATCAGGGATAAAGTATACTACATTCTCCTGACATTCACAGACAGCTACGATTCTATTTGGACAAAACAAAATCCATTCAAAAATCTGATCAGCTGTTTCTTTCATGGACTCTAAACTGGGTCAGCCAGTCTCCAAGCAAACCATTGCAAGCTGGATCTCTAAGGCTACCTCTTTTATTTTCTGCATGGCAAGTCCTTGCCTTCATGCCTTCGACCTCACTCTACCAGGGCAGTAGCAGCCTCTGGAGCTTTCTACTAAGGAGTGGATGCTGGGTCCATACTGGAAGCTGCCACCTGGTCATCTTTACATGCTTTCACTAAACACCACAGGATTGAATGCTTTTCAAAGTCCAAAGTTGCCTTTGCTTGGTCAGTCCTAGTTAGCCTCTTGGATAATTCTTGCTGCCTTTTAACCAGCCACCCTTACTTTCCCTTTAGTTCTGGAAATCACTTAACAGTGTTTTGTGTCTTTCTGTCTTGATTATATGTTCATAGGTAAGTACTAGGCTATCTACCCAAGGGCATTTATAAGCCTAGCCAGAATGTGTTGGCTTTTGCCACCCCCTTAGATTAGTTCCCTGTGCTTCTGTCCAGCAGAGCCATTAGTTCCCTGTGCCACTGTCCAGCAGAGCCACTGCAGTGATCCCCGGGGTACATTTTTTTGTTTCCCATCCACCCGTCAAGGTTTCTCTTGAAGAGTGTTAGTGAGGAGCTGTGCCTGATGTATATTGGAATCCTGTTCCAAAGCATGGGGAGTCTCTGGGACAGGAATCTATCCCTCCAGCATGTCCTATGTATCGTTGTGGTGAGGTTTATATCTCTAGAGCATGTGGCTCTCCGGATTTGTTTTTTTTTAGGTGGAGCATGTCCATCAATTCTGGGTTGGACATGACCTTGTATGTCAGGCAGAGATCACCTCTGAGTAAGCAGTATACAACAGAGTACAGCTAGGGTTGCCACCTTTTCAGCAGGCTAAAGTGGGACATGGGGGTGTGGCCAGTATGACACTGGCCACACCCTCTACCATGATGTCACCACAGGAGAGGTGAAGGCGATGCTGTTTATGGGTACGGCGGATGGCTGCTAGAGTGGCTAGCTAGCTGGCTGCTGGAGTGGCTGGTTGGCTGGCTGCTGGAGTGGCTAGCTGGTTGGTGGGAGTAGCAGCTGAATGGATGAATGACTGGATGGATGGCTGCCTGCATGGATGTATGGCTGGCTGGCTGGATGAATGGATAGATGGCTGACTGACTGACTGACTGACTGACTGAATGGATGGATGGATGGCTGGCTGGCTGTCTGGCTGAATGGATAGATGGCTGGCTGGCTGCATGAAGGGATGCATGGCTGACTGGCTGGCTGCATAAATGGATAGCTGGCTGATTGAATGGATGGATGGCTGGCTGATTGAATGGATGGATGGCTGGCTGATTGAATGGATGGATGGATGGCTGATTGAATGGATGGATGGCTGGCTAGATGAATGGATGGATGGCTGGCTGGCTGATTGGAAGAATGGCTGGCTGGATGGATGTCTGACTGGCTGGCTTGCTAGAAAAAGAAAATCTCTTTTTTTTTTTAGCGGCTGTGGAAGCGCTTAAAACAAAGCACTCCTACAGCCGCAATCTTTACAGGGCTCTTCCTGCCCCATTCCCCACCCCTTTCATGAATTGCAGCCAATTGTTGCACGAATTACAGTACCCGGACCTAACAGGCAGCAGCTTTGCCTGCATGTCCGGGTTGGTGACGTAACTGAATTGCCATGGAAAAGCCAGAAGTAATTGCAGCTTTTCCACAGCAATTCAGTGCGATTGAAAAGCTAGACTTTTCAAGTCCCACTACTTTCCACAGTGGGCAACGGGATGAGACAGCTCAACCCGTGAGTATCCCGCTGACAACGGGGCGGGTGGCAACCTTAAGTACAGCTGTAGTTTCTTGAGTCAGGCTGCATAGGGCATCTGTTTGAGGTCAGTAATCCTCTTGGTAAGGTACTTTTGTTGTCTTTCCAGCTGTTGCAGGTGTCTTGTAAGATACACCCCAAATGGGGCGCTGTATTCTATGATGGGTCTAATGAGTGATGAGAGGAGAGGCACAATAACCTCTTTTGTTCTAGATGCGAACCCTTTTGTGATTAGGTGGGCCACATAGAAGGATTTTCTAACCATCTTGGCAATATGATTATCAAAGGAGAGATTACTATCTGCTTGGGTCCCCAGATCCCTTATTACATTTTCTGTATTTAGGGGACTACCACCTATGTGGTAGTTAGCAGGTACTTTGTTTTTTCCAAAGGGGATGACTATGCACTTTTTGGCATTTAGCTTGAGGCCATGATTTTGACAGCAGGTATCCATCTCAGTGAGACCCAGCTGGAGGGTGTCTGTATCAGCCAGAGAATCAATTATGGCCCCTACTTTGCAGTCATCTGCAAACTTTGTCAGCCATAGTCCTATGCTTGCCTGTACCTCTGAAAAGTATATACTGAACAGGAGGGGTCCTAGGACTGAGCCCTGGGGGACGCCACTTGTAACCGGTTTAGAGTCGGACGTAGAGCCTGCAACTCTCCCCATGTGGGTTCTATCCATGAGCCAGCTGGCAACCCATCTCGTGACATAGGGGTTTATGTTCAAGCTGGTGAGCTTGTCTATAATACTAGAATGGGGCATGGTGTCGAAAGCCTTTGCAAGGTCCAGGTAGGCTGTGTGGACCTCCTTTCCCTCGTCTAATGCCTTGGTAACTGTCTCAAAGAAGTCCACCAGGTTTAGGAGGCATGATCTGCCCTTAACAAAGCCAAACTGGGTAGGGTCCAAGGTTTGGAGGCTCCCAATGTCTCTGTTAATGAGTTCCATGATGATGCATTCCATAGCCTTGCAGACCAGGCTAGTCAGGCTTATAGGGCAATAGTTCCCAGGGTCCGTTGTGGCTCCACCTTTGTGGAGCGGGATAACTGTTGCTGTGCACCACTCTGTGGGTACGTAGCCTGTAGAGAGGCTGAGTTTGAACAGTGTGTTTAGGTGAGGGGTTGGTTCATTTGTAAGACACAGCCTGGGACACTGTCCGGTCCCATGAAGCTGTGTTTTTGGCTTTGGATAGGGCTGTTTTAACCTATGTGTCAGTGATTGACAGGGCCGTACATTCTTCTGGTATGGTTATGGGCCCTTTAGGGGGTGAGAGGGGGGTGAAGTTTGCACTAAACCTGTCTGCCAGAATATTGGCAATATCAGTCGGTTCAGTGTATTTTGTGCCATTCTGCACTAACTCAGAGCAGATCTGAGACTTTCCACTTAGGTTTTTGACATAGCTAAAGAACGCTTTGTGGTTATCTTTGGAGTCGTTGGCAATTTTTTTTTCGAAACTAGCCTTGGATGATTTAATGAGGGATCATAGTTTCTTGCTGATACTGATCAGGGACGTCTTTCCTTTTTGGGATTTTACCGTACTAGTTTCCTCCTTCTGTTGTATAGTTCGTTTATGGCAGAGGTCCACCAGACTGGTTTCCTTTTCTTTGAGGAGTGAGTCTTGGTTTTATTTGGGATAGCACGATCCATGCATTCCTGCAGATGTTCATAGAGTGTCTTTGTAAAGGTTTCAGCAGCTTGGACAGCATTGTCCTTTAGCATGGGTGCTGTGAACCTTTCCACATCGGCCTTGAGTAACGTCAAGTTTGCTTCTGAAATGTTTATCACGGTGGTTTCCTTGATTAGGGGTGGGGGCGGAATGTGGATATCCAGAGTGATTAGTCTATGGTCTGATCTAACCAGCGAGGGGTTGACCTCCGGTGTGGAACACCAGTTGCCCATGTTGGTGATGACCAGGTCCAATATGTTGTTCCCTCTGGTGGGGGTGTTGAACAGTTGATCCAGGGCGTTCGAGTTTATAAATTCTAGGAAGGCGTTGAGCAAGGGAAGTTCTCCCAGTTTACGTTTGGGTAATTGAAATCACCCAGTATTAGGGTGTTTGGTAGGACCTTCATATTTCCCAGTGTCTCCAGAAATGCGGAATTGGGGTCCTGGGCCATGGTGGGTGATCTGTAGCAAGCTACAGTTTGAATTGCAGTTTTGCCCGTTGTTAGTTGCACATGGATGATCTCTGATGCATTGTGCTTTGCCACTAACCTGGAGGTGCGGGTGTCCTTGATGAATATGGATACACCCCCACCTTTTGTGTTTCAGTCTTGGTTCTGTGGCCTAAAGTTACGGTATGAGTTATAGCCTAGTAGTGCTGGGGTGCTCTCAGGAGCCTTAAACCAGGTTTATGTTACTGCACGGATGTGGATGTTCTCCATACTAAAGAGTGCCTTAAGTGCATGCATTTCGAGGTTTAGACTTCTGGCGTTGAGTAGCATTACCCTCAGTTTTTGGTTACTTGTGCTATTTATGGTGGTACGTTTGTCTTTTGAGCCTTGCTTAAAAAAGGCACTATGGGGGTGGCAAGAGCCTTGGCCAATATTCGAAAGCCTAAGGGTGTTTGTATCTTTTTCTTTTTTTTTTTTTTTGTTTTACAAAAGTTCTGAGTTGTGGGAGGAGTTGAAACAGAGCATTTTAATTTAAGGCAAACAGAACAGGAAAGGTTTAATTTCTAACAACTGCCAGTGCTCTTTGGCTATTTTTTTTCCCCCTACTTTCACTGCCCTGCTGTGCTCTAAAACCCAGAGGGTCTTGAGCAGTCCACCCTTAAATAAATTTGACTTTAGAAGGTTATTCCAGTTCTAGCTCATCTGTGTATGCTAGTAAGCACTAGATCATATTGGGAAGTATTCCTTCTTGGGCTGAATAAACTTCACTTATGCTCCTTTTTGTATCTTCCCAATAACTAGGTACACACTTCAGTAGCTACAGCATTACCCCTTGACAAACTTACTTTTAAAATTCCTGACTTAGTTCCTAGTACTGTCCTAGAAAAGACCTGGGAAGATGCTGCAGTGCACTATGGCTGCCTGGACTTTTACTTACGGATGTACTGCACCAGCACAAGCACACTGAACAGATAAAGGAGGAGAGAACACTACCATGCACCTTGTGATGTTTCCTATGTAAGTTGCACACTTTGTCCAGACTGAAGTGTTTTCTTAACTTGCTTTTCCTGCGAGAGGAAAGGCAAGCTTCTTCATTCCAGATGGCTATTTGTGAGGGGTTAGTTCCACTGAAAAATCACTGATTGGCTTACTTTGCAGTTTGGACAGTTGCATAGCTTGTCAGTTGTTTTGGCTGAGCTGTGGGCTGCACAGCAGTTCACAGGCAAACTCAACAAATATCTAGAAACCTCTTATCTTTATATGTAGCTGCTGTTTCGTTACTTGTCTGATTAGCTAATAAGTATATCTTCCACAGTACAAAGAAAAAGTCTCCCTGTTCCCCTGTTTGACCTATACCAACATAAGGATAGGATTATCCCCTACACAAACCTCCTACTCTCGGGTCTGCATGGCAAAGATATGCTTATGTTAGTAGGGAACTGCTTCATACTCTGTCATCATTATAATATCTATGATTCACCTTCTGACTGAGGTTTATGATTGACCAGCTGCTGCCTTGTTATACACTGTAACAAATTATGAAAAGGGGTTGGGAGGGTGGGCCTAATGGTTAAGGTGTTTGCCTTACAAACACAAGGTGTAGGGTTTGAGTCTCATAAGGGATAATTGGCTAAGCTTAAAATGGCTCGCAAAAGCAGCTAGCTTAGTACTAATTTATGAACCTATGAGCTGCCATTTAATTACTGATTCTACTGTCCAGATCCATCTAAACCAGTAATTGTTGTACTCCCCATATCTGCACCTTTTCCTACAACTGCCAGCTTCTCCTGTTTTATTCTGATATTCCTGATGGTGTTTTTACAGGGTTTTGCTTGTGGACTGATGGTCTACATTTAGATCTCTGTTGCAGTAGCCTCAGCTTATTTGGTTTATATCCTTGTCTAAGATATGACCAGTAGCCAGGCTTCAAATCTTTAGGCACTTTCCATGCTTTTAAACTGCTATTGGTCCAAGCAGAGCCATATAAGAGGCAGCTTGGTAAGAAACCTCTGAAGCTTTTGGTGCTAAGTGAAGTGCATCACCTCAGAAGCTTTGTGGAATTGATGGTCGGCTAGTATCATTTCAAGGCTGGGCAGATAAATACCGCTCTAAGGGAGAGCCTTCCACTACATTAATTCTGTGAAGAACTGTTTTTTTTTGTTTAAAAATGTTATTTTTATGCTTGAAAATGTATTTTAATTGGACTATCATTTTGCTGCAGGAATTTTGCTTATGTAATGTTTTTGTCAGAAAACTGTAAACAATCTATTTTAATAACTTTTCTACATGTGTACTGATGCTGTAAGTGGGGAAGGATGTTGTGCTTTTGGAGACTGTCAGATCTGTTACCTTCATGTCAGAAGGTTTATTGACTCACTCAGTCTCTGCTACCCACTTGTGACGCTTCCTTCCCGGCTTGACAATGGAGCATTTCGTCTCCATGGTTCTCACTTTCCCCGTTTGCAAGAAACAATTTGATGTTATGTGATCCTATCTCCCCTACATTCTGTACTGATGGGCTCGGAGCCGATCCTCGGCTCCGACTCGGCACGCTATGCTATAGAGCGAAGCCTCTCATTGGCTGAGCTATTCTCTATCCCAGGATGCATCACCACTAATCTCCCAGATCTCGTTTGCCGCTTACAAGCTAGGACGTGGTCTCAAACTTGGCTGAGCTAAGTGCTGTTTTTTTCTAAAGTTTTCCTGTCAGGAAATTCTCTATTCTTACCCAAAAGCTGTTTTAACAGCTATTGTTGTTGTACGTGTGTTTTTTGGTATAATTTTGTGGTAAATTTGTGTGTTTGTTTATGGAAAGGTTTCCCGTTTAAGTTAGAGGGGCCTTCCCCTATTCCTTAGCAAGTTTCTCTTTTTTTAAGGAGGTCAAGTACCTGTTTAAGTTAGAGGGTTCTTGGCCCTTCTTTTTGGTGTTTGTGATATTTGTATTGTACCTATCGTAAAAAAAAAAAATATATATATATATTTTTATATTGTTTAAAATCTTTGTTTTTCTGACTAGATAGTGATTTTTTCCACGGTTATAGTGACTGTTTTAGAGACATTATGTCCAAAGAACATAGACCCTCAGGGTTCAAGAAGTGCACGAGGTGCAATTATAAAATGTCTATAACCGATGATCACTCCTCGTGCGTATATTGTTTAGGCGCCAAGCACCTACAGGAGTCCTGCAGCGTGTGTCACGCCTTTTCCTCTAGAGTCCTCCAAGAGAAGAAGAATAAATTAATCTTGAAAGGGCTGATTAAACCCTCCTTCGAGGAGGTCTTATCTTCCTCATCCTCTCCAACTAAGAAAAAGAAAGCGTCGGCTCCGACCAGCCCGTCGGAACCGACTACTAAGAAATCCAGGCAGGCTTCTCCATCGGCTCCACGGACTTCGGAGCCGAGGGCGGAACGGTCTGCCTCGATGCCCCCAGTCTCGACTCCTCTGGTTTCGGAGCCGATGACTGGGGCTTAGAGAGGCGGGTCACCTTCATCAGCTCCACTGATTTTGGAGCAGATGAGGGTTGCCGGCTCAGACTCTTCCCCTTCGGCGCCGAAGCCCTCCTCGGCACCGAGGGAAATTGTTTTGGGATCTCCCTCGGCACCGATACTGGTTGAGTCCATTCGGAGCCGGTCCCCCAGTCCTTTGGAGCCGATGGAGAAGTCGGTTCGGACCCGATCGGTTTCCTCTAGATCTTCCAAGATGTCTGATTTGGACATCGACAGGGTGCTCCTAAGACTGTTTCAGTCTCCTGTGTTCCAGAAATTAGTTTCGGCTCCAGCCCATTCGGCTTCGGAGCCGATGGCCCACCCTGTAGTTCTGGTTCCTCCTCCAACAGCTTCGGCACCGTTGGAGCCGGTGCTGGTGGAGCCGATGGAGGTTTTCGGGTCGGCCCCGACCCTTACTCCAACCCCGGCTCTCGAGTCGGAGTTCGGTACACGGACCTCCTCTGTCGGCCCCGGGGGGGACGCTTCGGGACTGATGTTTTCAGTTCCGAGCCTTCCTCTCGGTGCGTCGGCTGCGGGGGTACCGTCTACTGTTGTGGCCACGGGGGTTGGAACTTCCCAGGATTCTGGTGGTCCAGCCTTAGGGGCCATGAGGAGTGCGTTAGCCAAATCTTCTTTGGCTACCTCCACGGTCTCACCAGCACCTTCCCTACATACGGAGACTGGGTCTTTGGCAGTCCCCCTGTCATTAGACAGCGGAGCCCCGGGGCCTGAGGTCAACCCACTGGGGGTTCCCCCCCTCCTGGAGGTCCCTCTGAAGCTTCTTCAGAGGAACTCCCAAGGAAAAGATCGTGCAAGAGGAAGCACGTCGACTCCCCCGATGAGTCTCTCACGTCAGACACTGATCTTGATGATGCGGAGGGGTCCCCTAAGTCGTCCTCAGATGATGTCTCCTTTGCAGACATCTTGGAAGCCCTCAAACAATGAGGCGGCTGGCATTCCAAACCCCCTTCTGCTGACGAGTCAGTGTTCCTTAAGGCCTTCGTGGCTCAGCCCTCCGCCTCCTGGGTGTCTCCGCCCTTCGACAAGCTCCTAGATTTGATCTGTCGAAGGGCGTGGGAACATCCAGATTCTGTGGAACCGGTGCCTGCTCGCCCAAATAAGTTCCTATCAGCACCCCCAGAGAAGGAGTTTTTGACAAAAGGTGTGGCTGTAGATGCCTTGGTGGTGGCATCTGCTACCCAACAAGATGTAGCAGAGGCTTCGACGTCCATCCATCCTCCCAATAAGGAGTCTAGGAGCATGGATCGGTACGGGAAGCGCACCCTCAGTTCAGCGGCCTTTACCTTAAGGTCCCTGAACTATTTAACGCACTTCACCAGGTTTCAGGGGATCTGATCAAGGAGCTTTCAGATACCCTCTTGGGTAACCTACCTGAGCAGCTGGCCCAGACGGTTGGCTCTTAGTTGGCTACGCTGTCATCGATATCAAACTCTTCCATGAGGCTCATTTCATATGCGGCCGAGGGGGCGAGTAGAGCGGCGGGTACGGGTATTGCTCTACGGAGGCAAGCCTGGCTCCGCCTGTGTCATTTTGTGGAAGCCTTTAAGTCTTCCTTTGCCGACGCTCCCTTTGATGGGTCCTCTTTGTTTGGACCCAAGGTAAAGGACACATTGACCCGCTGCGAGCAAGAAGGTAAGACTTTGACTGCCGTAGGGGCACGATTTTCCACTCCCTTTCGGCCTTATCCCAAGGCGAAAAGAGGAGGGAAAATGTGGTTCCATAGATCCCAGAAGTCTTATCCCTCGCAGCAGGACGATTCCCCTTCTAGAGGCAGAGGAGGGGGAAATTTTTCTGGAAGACGCCGTCCCAGAGGCGGCAGAGGCCCCCGCAACACTGGAGACCGCGAGTCCTTTCGTGGCTCTTCAGACTTCCACAATCCCTGAAGGATTGCCCGACTGTGCAGCTCCAGTCGGGGGTCGTTTTTCGAGGCACCTAAAAGCCTGGGAAGGTATCACTCAGGACCGATGGGTGCTTCGAATTATCGCCGGAGGTTACGCCACCCCTTTTTCTCACTCCCCACCTCGATCCAAGAAAATCCCGGACCCGCCACCCAGTCAACGGGAAATTGCAGCCTTAGAAGTCTCAAAGCTGCTTCGAAAAGGAGTCATCCAACCGGTCCCCGCAGACCAGATCGGATTAGGGACTTACTCAAGATTCTTTTTGGTGCCAAAAAAGACCGGGGACTTGAGGCCCATTTTGGATCTCAACATTCTAAATCGTTCAGTCAGAAAGTCCAAGTTCCGAATGGTCACCTTACAATCCATTCTCCCACTGCTGGAGAAAGGTGTTTGGATGTGCTCCATAGATCTCAAGGACGCCTATTACGACATTCTGGTAGATCAGGCGTCCAGGAGACATTTGCGCTTCAGCCTAGGAGACAGTCATTTTCAGTTCCGCGCGCTGCCCTTTGGTCTCACCACAGCCCCCAGGGTGTTCACCAAATGTTTGGCGGTCGTGACTGCTCACCTGAGGAGTCTAGGATTCCAGGTGTTTCCGTATTTGGACGACTGGCTCCTAACTGCCACCTCCAGACGTCTACTATTGCAGAACCTACAAGCCACAATATCACTAGGCACTTCCCTTGGAATCACCTTCAATTGACCAAAGTCTGTGTTGCTGCCATCTCAACGCATAAGATTCATCGGAGTAGAAATAGACTCAAACCGAATGCGGGTCTATCTTCCTACAGAAAGGATACAAGCTCAAGTCCGAGCCTTGCTTCTCAGATCCAAAGCTCCAGCCAGGATGGTCTTGCAGCTTTTGGGATCTATGTCGGCCACGGTTCTTCTAGTCCCCCTAGCAAGGTTGCATATGAGAATTCTCCAGTGGCTTCTTTCGACACAGTGGTCCTTTCAGGATCTCCCACTCAGTCACCTCATACGGATCACGGAAACCTGCAAACGGGACCTTCGCTGGTGGCTGGTGCCCTCCAATCTGGATCAGGGTCGACCTTTTGTTCCACCTCCTCCTATGGCCACTTTGACTACAGACGCCTCCCAGATGGGGTGGGGGGGGGGGCATTCCCTGGGCAGGTCAGTCCAAGGCAAATGGCATTCAGAAGAGAGTCTTCTTCATATCAACATTTTGGAAATGAGGGCGGTGCTTCTATCTCTACAAGCCCTCCACGATTACCTCCCTCAGGGTGTAATTGCCATTCACTCCGACAACATGTCAGTGGTCTGGTATCTGAACAAGCAGGGAGGAACCAGATCCTACCCTCTTTGCAGAGAGGCCATGAGAGTCTGGGAATGGGCAGTGGCGACCAGACGTTTTCTGATAGCAACTCATATCCCTGGCAAATCTAACGTGATAGCCGACAGACTGAGCAGAACTATCCTCTCTCCTCACGAGTGGTCTCTGAACAATGCAGTGACAACTCAGATCTTCAGCAAATGGGGAATTCCTTGTTGCGACCTCTTCGCAACCCCGCTGAACGCGAAGTGCAGAAAGTTCTTCTCCCTCACTCCAGCTCCGGGGGAAAGTCCTATGGACGCACTAGCCCATCCTTGGCCCACCGGCTTGCTATATGCCTTTCCCCCAGTTCCCCTCCTTCCCAGAGTGATCCAAAAGGCGTCTCACTTGGAGAGCAAAATGATCTTAGTTGCTCCTCACTGGCCTCGTCAGGTATGGTTCCCCTATCTTCGGAAATATGCACTGGACGGTCCATGGTTCCTGGATCAGATCCCAGACCTATTAATTCATCAGTCGGGACTACTCCACCAGTCCCTTCACACTTTGAAGTTAACAGCTTGGCTCCTCCTCTTCCGACTATAGTCAGGAATCATACCTTAGACCCGGAAGTCATACATATCTTATCTTCGGCCCACAAGTCTGCCACTAAGAAATTGTATACTAGCAAATGGAAGAGATTTGCTATTTGGGCTCAACTCCGGGTCTGGATCCCATCACTATTCCTGTATCGGAAGTCCTAAAATTTCTAACTTCCCTTTTCAATCAAGGTTCTTCAGTCTCTACCATCAAGGTCCAGTTGGCAGCTATTTCCAATTTTCATGAATCTATAAACCCACCTTTAATGAGCAACAGATTGTGTAAAACCTTCATGAAAGGTGCTGCGCTTTTACGACCTCCGATTTCTCATCCTGCTCCTCCGTGGGATCTCGATGTGGTGTTACGTGCCTTAACCTCCTCCCCCTTCGAACCGGCAGCAACATGTGACTTGAAATTTCTATCTTGGAAAACTGCTTTTCTGGTCGCGATTACTTCTGCCAGAAGGGTTTCAGAGCTTCAAGCTCTATCTGTAAAACCACCATACCTGGTTTTTCACAAAGATAGAGTATCTCTCAGGCCTAATCCATCCTTTGTCCCTAAAGTTTGTTCCAGTTTTTGCCTGCAACAGTCATTAGAACTTCCAGTTTTCTTTCCAAAGTACTCAAACAAAGCAGAATACATATTCCACACATTGGATGTCCACAGGCAATTGCGTTTTTATTTAGACAGGACCAAACAAACAAGGAAAACAGATAAATTGTTTGTGTCCTTTGCGGATAATAAATTGGGCAAAGCCGTCACAAAGGTCACTATTGCCAAATGGATCAGGGACTGTATTACTCAAGCTTATTCCTCTTCTAATAAAGAGCTTACGACCTCTGTCAAAGTTCACTCTACAAGAGCTATGGCTACTTCAATAGCATTCCATTCTAAGCTTGCCATTAGTGACATTTGTGCTGCGGCTACGTGGTCTTCCCCGCACACTTTCATTTCCCACTACAAATTGGATGTGGCATCCCGGGGGCGAGCTTCATTTGGTTCCACAGTGCTCAGGAGTGTTTTCCAGTGAGCCACCCAGGATTTAGGTGCTAGGGACGCTGTCCCATCAGTACAGAATGTAGGCGAGATAGGATCACATAACATCTTTTAGTTATGTACTCACCATAACTTTAGATGTTTGGGATCCATCTCGCCTACATTCCCAATAACCCACCCTCCTTCCCCCTTCCTTGGAGATCAGAAGAGATCGGACGGTCCGAATTCTATTGTTTCATCTTGAAACATCTGGCAATGTTATATGAACAAGTTATGTGTGTGTGCATGAATGCGGACAAACAAGATCTGGGGGATTAGTGGTGGTGCATCCTGGGATAGAGAATAGCTCAGCCAATGAGAGGCTTCGCTCTATAGCATAGCGTGCCGAGTCGGAGCCGAGGATTGGCTCCGAGCCCATCAGTACAGAATGTAGGCGAGATGGATCCCAAACATCTAAAGTTATGGTGAGTACATAACTAAAAGTTAGGTAGTATTTTGGTGTTCAGCTAGTGCCATCACTCTCTCTGTCTCTGGTGGGTGACATTGCTGCAGCCAAAACTAGTTCCTTGGACCACTCATCTTTTGCTTCTGGTCCCCTCTATGTAGCTCTTCCAGAAGCTACCAAGGACCACGAGACTGGCACATCTGAGTCTGCAAGGTTGGTCTCATCATGGAAGGTAGAACCACTCTTTTTGGGATCAGGGGAAGGAGTGGGTGAAGCTCTGCCACTTGGCCGGGGTAAGCTGGCTGATTCCTTTACTAGTGCTTCTGTAATGGATTGGTCCCTTTCTAGGAAGTCTTCCAGGAAGTTTCTGTATCTTTAACTTTGGAAAGGGAAGATTTGCTCTGAATTGCTCAGAGATTACTTTCTGCTTGTAATGTATTAAATCTTGTTTTGTCACCATCTTCTAATAGAAAAAGATCTCTATCATAAGTATGCTAATGATATCCAGTCAGATGAGTGGGGAGGGGAAATGTGTTTCTTCAGTTAATTCTCCTCAAGCTGAAGATTCTTGAGGAAAGTTTTCTTCAAATTTCCCTCTGGAACAATTATCTTTTTTTTGTGACACTATTACCAAAATTAGAGGTTAATTTCAGTGAGGACAAAATGTCCCAGCAAAAGTGTTATGATTTGCTACAACTGGATTTTCTTGTACCTACAAGCTGTTCCTCCTGTGTTGTCTGCCTTAGAGGACGAGGTTTCACTTGAACTTAAAAAATTGTCTCCCATCCCTTCTCACTCACTAGTTTCTCTGGGATGCTTTTTCTTACAGCTTGGAGTATGCCAGTCAGTCAGTCCCCTTCCCCCAAAGGTTTGATAGGTTATATAAAGTATTTCAATCACACAAATTCCAGTATGCTAATTCCAATTCAGATCCTGCAGTGATTTTTTTGTTTTGTTTAAAACTTGTACTGCTAAGCATATTGTAAATTCTAGCCCTATTCCCCCTGACAAGGATGGAAAAAGCTTTTGACAGATTTGGGAAGAAAGTTTATTCTTCTGCCACTTTAACTTTCAGAATTTTGAACTGCCAGGCTCGTATGTTAAAATTTTTACAGGCTGCTTTTGAGAACACAAGAAAGTTAACTGTTAACTTTCCTACTTTTCAGGTTAAAATTCCATTAAATCCCTTAATTGTGTCTGCTTCACAGGTAACTGAACACTCTTTAAAGACCTCTTATGAGTCTGCTGATGCTTTATCCAGAGCTTCAGCTATTGGTTCATTGATATTTGTTTGGTTGCATTCTCAAAGGCTACAAAAAATGTGCAAGCCAAGATTTTGAATTCTCCTGGACAAAGATATGTTATCTGGTCCCTTAGCTGTTGAGGTTCTTAAAAAGTTTGAGAGATGGAACTTGATTTAACAGGTTACTCATATGTTTGCCTTCCATACCCCTTCCCAGCCTGGCAGTCCTACAAATCTCTCCCTCAGTCTAGACCTCCACCTTCTATTTTAGCATCAGATTATCTCATACAAGTGAGTTCTAAGGCTTATTCAAGAAGGGTACAGATGACAATGGGAGTCCCTTCCCCCATTTCAAGGAACTTATTGTCATTCTGCAAACCAGGCATCCATATTTCCTCCTGTTTTACAGCAAATGTTAGCACAGAAGATAATAGAACTTGCGCTGAATACACAGATGGTGTAACAGCTTCCATTCAGGAATTTTTCTAGTGCCACAGAAAGAGGGAACTTGGAGATCAGCCTCAGACCTCTCCTTTCTCAGTCTGTTAAGATTTTAGAATTCAAAATGTTATCCCTTCAAAACGTATTACCCCTAATACCCATCTGTATGTTCATGGTAACTTAGGACTTGATATATGTTTATCAGTACATTCCAATTTACAAATAATTCAGACATTTTCTGAAGTATTCTTTGTCTGGCTCATGTTATCAATTCTGTGTCTTACTCTTTGAGCTATCAGCCGCACCAAATGTGTTTACAGAGTGCCTGGCTGTACTAATTGCTTATTGCAGGCTGCAAGGCATTCACATTTTTCCTTATTTGGAAGGTTGTCTTCTAACTGCGTTCATTTTTTCCAGTTGTCAGGATTCCCTGACATGGGTCTTGAAACTCCAGCTCAGTCTGGGATTTCAGTTGAACTTGCAGAAATTATTTCTCATCCTTTCCCACTCACTAGTTTCTCTGGGAAGTCATCCAGATTCATCACTGGGAAGAGCTTTTCTTCCGCTGGACAATCTACACCAATACAAGGAAAGCTTCTTGGACTTCTCCAGCTAATTTCAGACTTCTGCCAGGCAATTTTCTCAGGATTCTGGTTTTCTTGGCTTCTATGGTTGTCATGATTCCTTTTGTCATAATTCACATGAGGAGAATTCAATACTACCTGAGATCAAATTGTCTCTTCATCAACACTCCCTTATCATTTCAGATTCCACTTCTAAGGTTTGTCAAAAGGGGGGTTACTTTGGGGGTCAGATCAGTTATCTCTCAACCCAAATCTGCCTTTATCCCTTCAGCCACTCTGTCTTTCAAAACAGATACTTCAGATGCTGCTTGGGAGCAGTTTAAAAAGAGGTAAAAGTGCAATGTCTGTGGAATTCCAAGGACAGAAAAAGCATAAATGTCATAGATTTTAACAGAGATTAACACTTTAAAGCCTTAAGTCATATGTGGTCCCCAGGGCAAGTTATTACAGACAACACCACATTGATGAGGTACATAAACAAGGGAGTACATAATCACCCTGGTGGTGTTTGTGATAACAGACAACACCAGAGTGATGCAATATATATAAAAAACAAGGAAGTGCCGACTCGTAATGATTGCCTGGGAGTTGGCAATTCATCTCATTCTGTCAAAGCAAAATACTGTAGCAGGCAAGCTCAGCAGGACAGGAAAGACTCTCATGAATGGTAACTACATTGAGGGTCTTGCAGGAATTGATCCACCTCAGACAGATTGCCCACCTTTCATAACAGATTGCATGGAATCCTACAGTAGGATTTCTTTAACTAACAGACCTGGAAGACAGATTCCTTTTTTCATTCCCCATTGATCTGTATACTTTTCTACCCTTTCCTCTGATGCACAGGGTCCCCCTAATAATTCTGAGGGAGACTTGAGAAAGCTGTGAAGCTTTTGGTGCTCAAACTGCTTAAGGTAATAAGTTTTATCATTTGGAAGTTCTCCTAAAGCTTTGAAATCTTGGCTGTGGTCATATCCCAGACAAGGATATAGCTATCACAGACAAACAACTGGTGTCAGAGCCATGGACTAAAACTAAATGCCAAAAATGCATAATAGTAGTATCCTTCAGGAAGTCATCCACCCCTGGTAACTATCATATTTACAGCACACTCCTTAGAGTTAACCCAGTAGTCAGGGACTTAGAGACACACACAGACAGTAATCTAGCCTTCGACCATCATGTGTCTACAGTAGTGAGGAAGTCATTCTATGTTGCAGAACTTATAAATAAAGGAAGTCATTGTTCCACTGTATTCGGCATTCATCAGACCTGTTATTGAGTACATTACCCCCATTGGTATGTACCTAACCAGGCATATCCCAGCAATTGGAAAGTTCACAGAGGTTCCTCACTAAAAGAATACAGGGCGCAAGTAAAATGTCCTATGCAGACCGCCTCAAGGTGCTATTCCTGTATTCTGTCTTCTATAGGCTTTTGAGGGGAGATCTATGCCTGGCATACAGGGCATTGTCAGACCCCATTCTGATGGATGATCTGCATATCCACAAAACACCATTATAAAGACTTAAACCTTCCCTCTGATATAAGTAGGACCTGCTGAAGAGACAGGTATGTATCCCAGAGTCTACCCTGTCTCTGGAAAAGGCTCCCCATCCATGTGAAGCAAAGCTCCTCTCCCTAACTCATTTTAAGAGCCACCTGGACAATTGGGTGAGGAACACAAAATTCATCCCTGGTTTTGCACGTGTCTCTAATGGACATAGGCAACCTGTAAATGGTTCATCTCCCAGGCCCCTGCTTGTAAAAGTTTCACTCCCAAACCCCTGCTTACACTTATCAAGGGTATCCGAACTTGTCAGAGATTTGGGATGCATGGCTAGGCTTAAAAAGGCCCTTGTGGTCATTAGCCTAGTAAACACCTATGAACCCATTAACCCAACCAAATTAGGCTACTGCAGCAGTGATGTGTTAGAACATCTACTGTTATGGTAACTTTTCTTACACAACTGTACTTTACTTCAGATTTTGATACTCTTAGATTGTTCTAATTTTAGACTTTTTTTTCACTTATGACAATCTTTTGCAGGACAATTTCTTCTCAGCTAGTTGTAAATTCTGATGTCACTTATTCCAATCCATGCACTGTAATAATAGACAGGTAGCTGCAGGCAGTCCTCTTTTTGACATCCTTCAGATTCTCTCACAAACTTCAGTTCCTACCCTTTCTCCCATAATGCATCTCTCTTCTCACTCTCTGAGGGCCAGTGCATTTAAAAGTGCTTTTTTCTCAAGTATCTCTCAAATAAATCAAATGTTTATTCATATTTTACTTACAATAATTTTCTTCTTTTCATATACATTTGTGTCAACCTCACCTATTTTCACTAAGACCAATATTTATTTTCTTTCTCCTGCTTTCCTTTAAGAAGATTATTCTTTTCTTTCCTTTATTACAGTTACAAATTATTGCAATTTTCTCACAATAGTGTTTACAGTTACTTTGCTTTAGTTACTTGTTGTGGAGTCAGAATTTTGGGTAACACCTAAATTTTTCTTTACTATCTTTGGGTCTAGTGTGATACCCCAACACTGGCCCAGTAATCAAGGAGCCTCAATCCTCACCACTGGTAACAGTGAGGAATGTACACATTGGGAGGATGACAAGTACACACAGAGTAAAGTGCAGTTTCCCTTAAGAGCGCACAGAGACCGCAGTCAGTCTGGGGCTAGTTTTTCCCTCTTTCTCCAGATCCCCAGTAAGACTCCCCACTGGCACAGCTATAGAATTGAGTCCTTTGCCAGGGTTCCAAGCCAAGTCCTCCAGCACACACTCTTTGTCCAACCAGTGCTTCATGTCCCTGCCCAAGTGGAGATTTGTTTTGCGCTCGCACACATACACACACACATACACACACACACACACACATACACACATACACACACACATACACACATACACACACACATACACACATACACACACACACACACACACACACACACACACACACACACACACACACACACACACGTGAAAGGCTGGCACAGGTTTACTAACTATGCTCCCTTCTGCCCAGACTGTAAGGTACTTATCAGTGCCACTACAACCCCTTAGCAACTACTTTAAGGCACTTAACAAAGAATGTCCAATCCTACTGTATAATGTTACTATTGATCCAAATGGTAGTCTGAGCAAGAGCAAGTCTATTAGGAATGGCCTGCACAATGTCAACAAATAGATATGCAAGTACTCTGAGTTTAAATATGTCTCATAAATATCAGCCACAAAGATAGGTTTTAAATATATTTAATAAATAGTAAAAAAAAAAAGACTCAAGAAATCATCACAGTAACTTCAAACTTCAAAATCACAGGAAGTGTTTAAAAACAACATTGCAGGACAGTCTCAAATAAATGCAGAAAACATCTAAACTAATCTTTACTATATTCCTTACTGAATCTAAAAGAAATTACTGTACCCTAGTTAACAATTACAGCAAGGCAAGTGTGGTGAATGATCTTCTAGTTGATGTTGTTGTCTGGTCAAAGACCGATACAAAATGCATAGTCACTCTCTCAGAGACTTCTTAAATTAATAAATATTACTGCTGGGATACTTGCACCATAACATCACTTTTTGTCATCTGACTTCAGTTCCCAAGCTAAGCCCCCATTGTCAGAAACTATCCGCATTTAGTACCTCTCTGTGAAAATACATAGCCTTCAGATGGTTACAACTGCTGGAAGGTGTAAAACAATAAAATACTTATAACACAATGCAGAAGGCTCCCTAGTTTTAGACATCCTGTCTCCTTGCTGCATTAAAACTAACTTTTATGGCGCAGTTATAAAACAAATTAATTTCAACTATTTTCTTGAAGTTTTGCAAGTTAACCCTCTATGTTCTAGTTCCCACTGTCAAAACATATACATTTACACAGGTAAAATAGTTTATATATATTGTTGTCCTTTTCCAGTAGGGTACACTGTGGATACATCTTAAAGCTCAGTACTGTACAAATCCTTTTCACACAGACTTCTGTACCAGCAGTTTGAGATACACGTAACACACCTTTCTAATACATTTGTAGTACAAGCAATATGAATCGTATTGATATTCACATCCATTACATAATTATTTACAAAACCGCGGTGGTGGTGCTGTGGTAGCATTGTCACCTCACAGTAAGACACTGACCGGTTCGACTCTCAGCTAGAGCGTCTTCTGTGTGGAGATATGCATGAATGGGCATACCTTCATTGAAGGTTGTGCGTTAGGGCTGGCAACTCAGCACGTAAAAATCAACTGCCAATCATTAGCGGACCGAAGTTCCGTTGTGGCGACCCCTAACCGGGAAAAGCCGAAAGACACAACAACAACAGATAGCTGGGCTGGCAGTATTTCCTTCTATCACACTTCTATATAAATCATATTCATATCCACATCTGTGATATAATTATTTACAAAATTACAGCAAGCTGGGCTGGCAATATTTCCTTTTGTGACACCTAGTTATCTAGTTAAGCTTGTACTAAAATTGAGAAAGATGAGGGCACCATTTTTACTATATGTTCTAAGTGTGATTATAAGCCCCCCCCCCCCTCCACAGGACACACACAAATTATGTGTCATGTCTGGGGGAGGTTTAACTTTCTGCTGATGCTTTGATCTGTAAGAACTTCAGTTCTCTCTTCCTGCTTCAGAGGTAAAACAAATTCATTCTTAAGGAATTTCTGAGAGGGTAAAAGATTTCTTGTAAGCAGGAAAGGTGAAACAAAGGAAGAAAGCATAACAGAGAAATTGGGTGAAGAAATTAGGGTCAGGATTCCCTCTAAAAATTGTGAGGGTGGATCCTTCCCATAAGACTGAACAGACACTGACTAGGGAACATTCCATACCAGTCCCTCATTCACCTACCAGGGTTTCTAGACCAGAATGGACCTTAACTTCTGACTGCTCTGAGGAAGAGACTGAGGCGCTTCTCTGAGGAACATTGAGCTCTACAGATATCTGCACTCCAGGCCTTCATCAGCTTTCTGTCAGATCCGCTAGGATGGTGCAGAGCCCATCCTTAATCATGGACTGTAATAGTATGATGGTTTTGGTCAAGGCCCATTTGGAACTAGGTGTCATCTCGGCCCCCTGTCTCTTCAGAATAGCTAAAGTGGACCCTGTTTCATCAAATCCTACTACTTCTTCCCCATGGCCATTGCCAGCACCTGGAGTTTTGGAGCCATTTGCCTCATTGCCAATGCCCTTTGGCACCAGTAACCTAGGTACCAACCCTTTTGATACTAAGTCTCATCAGGACTGAGGTCATTGTTGCCAACTTGTTGATGTAAAGGTAAGCACAGGATTTGAGTCCTCATTGCAAAAACCCTTCTTGATATCAGGCTAAGCCTCAGTGCTGTCAGTTCTACATTGACATTGGTGTCAACACGGACAGTGCTACTAGGTCTATCAGTTCTGGCAGTATGAGCACTAATTGCTGAAACACTGAGCACTAATTGCTGAAACACTGGATGCCCTTCCATGGGAACCTACTAGGTTTACGGCTTTGGAGCAGTTTTCCTCCTCCCCTTCTGTCTAGGCAATCTAGAGCTTTGTGCCATTCAGCACTATCCTAGCAGGACCTGATGCTGAAAAACCTCGTTAGACTAAAAGACCCAGTGAAGAGTCCTCTTCTGAGTATTCAAATAACTTCAGCCTGAAATTCTTCAGGAAACATTATGCAATAAGAGCCACATATACTCCCCACTAGAGTCTCCTGCCTCAGACATGGATCTTGACAAAGGGGAGGCCTCTCCACAGTCCCCTCCTGAAGATCTCAAATCTTAGAAATGAAGCAACACAGGGAAACTTTGGCCTACTGATGCGGAATATTAATGATATCATAATATAAATATCATATCATAATTACTGATCATAATATCATGAGGAAGTGATGCTGCAAGAGGCTTTCTGGTCCACCCTAACTAGGGCTTGGGTGCTACCTCTACCAGACAAAATAGTCTGGTTGAACAAAAAGCATGAGATAAAGCCCAGTGCTATTGAACCCATCCCCAGAAACCTAAAAAAAAATTCTCCTGCTGTGCCATAAATGGGCAGAATTTGAGCAAAAGATCCCCTAGTGACTTTGCTGTTGTGACATCTGCCACCAGAAGACAGGCATCAGGGGAAGCCCAAATGATCCATCCACTAGATAAGGAATCTTGAACCATAGAATAGGTATATGCATAGAGTAGTTTCTTCATCATAGTACTCCGCTACTTTATGCCTATAACCAGGTTTTTGCAGACTCCAGCAGCCAAACCCTAGAAACCCCTAAAAAATTACCACTTTGTTAAGATGCACTTAAACAGGTGAAATCACAAGTGGTGCGAATGAACAGTAAAATGACACTGTCTATGATGCTTTTGTGTAACGTAGTGAATGGAGCTGTGGCACCATGAGGAGGAAAGCCTGGCTCAGGCTTACTGGACTTGCGAAACATTTCAGGGTATCCTTTGCCAATGCCTGGTATGATGGAGCCTCTCTGATCTGAACAGATTAGAGCTGAGCAAATAGGAAGGTAAAATGCTAATAGCTGTTGAGGTAAAGTTTACAAGTCTACTAACATCCTATGCCAGGAATCCAAAGAAAACTAAAACACAACAGTCAAGAAATTTCAGCAACCCCAATTTGAGGAACATGTTTATAGGAATGCCTGTGAGCAGACATGAGTGGTTCTATGATATTTTCTCTGGGAATCGACAGCAGAACCCTTGAGGACTTGCTGAATGTCCACCTCAGAAGGCAGTTAAAGGTCATATATTCATATTTCCCAGCATCCAAATGCATGGCTGGCCATCACGCAGAAAATAAAGATATGTAAGTAAGTTTACCATAACAGTACATGTTTGAATGATCACTGCTGCAGTAGCCTTAGCCAGAGGAGTAGTTGGGCCATCCTAGGGCTAGACCCTTATTTGGTGTATTTTTTTCCCTCTAAACAGGTGTTGGAAAAAAATGCCTTGACAACAACTTTTCACAAAAAAAAGTCTAGTAGGCAAAAAAGCATGTCCGATGATTTATTGAAAGTTAAAATCATTTTTCACAGTTAATCATTTATCTGTTGTGCAGTGCATAGCCAAACATAACACAGCTTTAGCAATTTAAAGAAAACACACACACATTAAAAATAAAGTAGGATTCAGCACAATCCACATCTCTTTGCAGGCACAGTCCAGATTTATACTATTAACGACTTGGTAAATATTAACTGCAACACAAAAAAAATGAACTGTGTCTGTGAAACAGGCAAAAAAATAATGACCCAAAGGAGAAGTGGCTAAAATATACATTCAGACCCTTCAAAAATGTATGTATAATATATACTGCACAAAAAAGTTTAATGTGCATTATAACACTATTTGTACCTGAAATTTGCATCATATTGTGATAGCTCCTTGTAACACAATGTTTTTAATAGTCAGTGCTAGTTCAATGACCAATAAATCATCTACACAGCACTGTGTGGTTTGTTTGCTAGTAGCATGCCTCAGTGGCATGATACAATGCTAGACACATACGCTGAGTGTGTTTACTGTTTAGCAAAAGGGGATGTGCCCTACTAGACAGTATATGCTGTACCACTGAGTTCCTTATTTCAGTTATAAAATGAGCCCAAGGCTAACAAATAAAGATAAATGCAAAGTGCACGCAGCAGAAGAAATCAAAAATTGTTGGAGGAAAACAAAAGAAAAAAATGTCCCTTGGATTAAATCGCTTCATATGCAAATGGTACAGGGTTTGATCCTTACCTTTCTTGTGAGAAATTTGTCTAGGCTTAAAAATGGCCCACTAGGGTAGATACTAGTACAAGCCTAGGAACTTAAGATACACATTTATTTTGTTTAGTGCACACTTATTATTTTTTATAGTACTCTTCAGCTGCCTAAACACCAAAGGAAAATGGTTCTCAAAGCCCTATACCAATCTCTGGCTTAGACATACTGTATAATACTGTGGGCATCACAATTTGTTATTCTGAAAATCTGCAGTAATTGTGATTATTAGTACTGTAATGGAGACCTCAAGCCTATTAAAAATACAGAGTACAGTGAGTCCTCATTTTTGATTGACTTTTTTCCTTAATTCACCTAGGCAACAAACAGACTTTCAGAGTTGAGACATCCCCTAATTCACCTAGGCAACAAACAGACTTTCAGAGTTGAGACATTCCCTCCTCTTGGCCAGTAATCAAGGAGCCTGAATCTTCACCAGTGACCTCAGTGAGGGACATTCGCTTGGAACAAAGATAGGTACACATAGTATTTCCAGATGCAGCTCTCTGCACCAAGAGCAATTTCCCTTAAGAGCACACAGGGAACATGCTCAATCTGAGGTCCGGGTTTCCCTCTTTCTCTCTCTCCCGGCCTACAATAAGACTCCCCACTGGTACAGCTATAGAGTTGCACCCTCAGAAGAGTGTCCCAAGCTAAGTATGTGGAGCCAGTGCTTTGTGTCCCTTCTCCAAGTAGCTGGCACACACTTTTTGAGATTTGATTTTCACACACACCTGGGAAAGGCTGGCACAGATTTATTAGCTATGCCCTCTGCCCAGACTATAAGATAGATACTGCTGCCGGCACACTCCAAAGCCAGCTACTGTAAGGTTGTTAAAAGGGTACCCAATTATACTGAGTAAAAGTAATATTAATACAAATGGTAGTGTTTGACCAATGCAGTAAGGCTTCCAGGAGTGTCCACGGTGTTACCATATAAATATAAGTACTCTCAAAGGTTAAAACATTCTCTAAAGGACCAGGCACAATGAAAAGTATAAATATATTTAATAATAATAAAAGAGCATGAAAATACTAAATATCTATTAACAGTAAACACCCGAGTTTCAATCACAGGAAATATTAAAATAACAGCTGAATAGATTCACACTGATACAGAAATACAGTACTTAACTAATCTCACTATATTTTCCTGACTGATCTCAAGAATTACTGATGTGAGAGTGTTCAATCTCGCCGTTTGTTCTTACACCTGGGTTCGGAGCCGATCCTCGGCTCCGTGTCGGCCGCTTGGCAAGCTCTGCATCGAGAAGAAGCTCGAGACTAACCTAACTCCCACAATCCCCCTCTGCCTTTACCCCAGATCTAGTTTGCCGCTGCAACGTTCGCATCAATATTGATGAGCTCAGACCACCTGGCAGATAAGATTGCATTTTTGTCTAAGATTCTTAGATATTTTTTTCTAGTTTCACCTTTAAGTCTTTTGTGTGTGTGTGTGTGTGTGTGAGTCGAGGGTTTCTCTTTCTTATACGTATATATTTTTTAATATGTATAGTTAGTTAGTTCCCTCGGGGCCTACCCCACCCACTAACTTCTAAATTACTGCTGGATTTGACAAATTACTGGATTTGACTAAACTTTACTTGGCCATTGACATTATTGTTGGCTGTTACTGTCTGTTCAAGACTGTGTAGACTTTATATAACTTTACTGGATTTGACTGTTGTTATATTTATTATGTCTGAGAAAGTGAAGTCAGGCTTCAAACGGTGCCAATGTGGACAGAAAATGTCTGTCACAGACAACCATAGTTCCTGCGTCTACTGTCTTGGCCCTCTCCATCTGCAAGAAGACTGCTCAATATGTCATTCTTTCAGTGGAAGGGTCATGACAGATAGGCGCAGGAAACTTATGGACAGGGGGCTTTTGAAGCCTGCTTTTCAAGAGGCTCTGGATGCATCAGACCAGACATCCAAATCCTCGAAGGAATCAAAGACGTCGGAGCACAGGTCATCTGCTCCGAGCTCTTCAGTCAAAGTTCGATCACCGGTTCCACAGACTTCGGGGCCGAGTGTTGAACTGTTGTCAGTTTCCGAGCCTCGAGTCTTGGAACCGGTGACGGAGCTCCCTCCCCCGGCACTGTTGAGGTCGGCTCCGTCTTCGATTCCTTCGACGCATTCTTCCAGGCCCCTCTCCGACACCGATGTAGACCGCGTGGTGCAGAAATTAATGGAGAATACGGCCTTATCCAAACTCATCTCTGTCTCCTCCCAGTTGGTGTCGAGACTCGAAGGCCTTCCCTTATCTCCACCTGTTCCTCCTCCGATGCCTATTCAGTCTTCGGAGCTGGGAGAGGCTGATCTGGTGATTGTGGAGCCCTTGGTGCCAGAACCGTCTTTTTCTCGGTCGGCTCCGTTCACCTCGACTCCGTCGGAACCGGTACTGGAGTCTCGGAGCCGAAGATCCATCCTTGGGTCCGGGACTGAGAGTCGGACCGACGTTTTGGTTCCGACACTCCCTCTCGGAGCCTCTGCTCGGATCGACTCGGCTCCGTCCTCGGGGTCGATGCCTTCAGTGCCTGTCTCGGGTATTCTTCCGATTTCCTCGGAACCGGGAGATACCTCGACTCGGGACCCGGGGGCCTTCGACCTCATGAGGAAGGTGTCGTCTACTCAGACAACCACGTCAACAGAAACAGCCTCTCCTTCCCATAAAGGACCGTTATCCTCCTCTGCACCCACGGCTACATCTAAGCGTCGAGCACCAGTGTCTCAGCCACCCCTGGAGGGTGCCCCCTCTTCCTCGGAGGCTTCTTCGGATGCCCCCCCCCCCCCGAGGAAGTTCCGAGGAAAAGATTGTGTAAGAGGAGACACTTAGGTTCTCCACAAGAATCATTGACATCGGACACTGACTTGGATGAGTCAGAAGGGTCCCCAAAGTCACCCTCAGAGGATGTCTCCTTTTCTGACATCCTGGAGATCCTAAAACAGAGAGGTGATTGGCAATCCCTTCCCCCTTCTGAGGATGAGTCAGTTTTGCTGAAGGCATTCGGTGCTCGCCCTTCCTCCTCCTGGGTCACTCCGCCCTTCGATGAGTTGATGGAGCTGATTGCTCGAAGGGCATGGGAGACGCCTGACACGGTGGAGCCAGTCCCTAGAAAGCCTAACAAATATATTACTGCCTCCCAAGATAAGGCTTATCTGACAAAGGGAGTGCCAGTAGACGCTATGGTGGTGGCAGCGGCCACGAAAAAGGAGATGTCTGAATCTTCCTCATCTGTCCATCTGCCTAACAGAGATTCTAGGACTATGGACAGGTATGGGAAGCGCATTTTTAGTTCAGCGGCTTTTTCTATGCGATCCCTGAACTATTTGACCCACTTCACACGGCTACAGAGGGATCTAGTCAAAGAGTTGGGAGAATACCCTCCAGGGTACTACAGATGCTGCTGTTTCAGAAAAGGTTACAGCACATCTCAATACCCTTACATCTATTGCAAACTCGTCCATGAGGCTGATCTCATACGCAGCCGAAGGATCAAGTAGGGCAGCAGCTTCAGCAATTGCTCTTCGTAGACAATCCTGGATGCGCTTATGTTCATTTGCGGAAGCCTTCAAGTCTTCCTTTACTAACGCCCCATTTGATGGTGCCACTCTCTTTGGCCCCAAAGTAAAGGAGACCCTTACCCGGTGTGAGAAAGAGGGAAAGACTCTGTCTGCTGTCGGAGTCCGTTTTTCCACCCCATCCAGACCGTACCCCAAAGGGCAGCATGGTGGAAAAATGTGGTTTCGAAAACCCCAAGGCTCTTTCCCAGGCACACAGGGTGATGCCCCCTCTAGAGGCAGAGGAGGGGGCAGAGGTGGAAGACGCCGCCCTGGCGGCAGAGGGGGTCCGCAAAACCAAGGTGGGATACAACCCCTGGGAAACCTTTCCTGAGAGGAGGCCCGACTGTCCTGCTCTGGAGGCAGTCGGGGGTCACTTAGCTTTATACCCTCAGGCCTGGCAAAATCTTACATCAGACAATTGGGTAAAAAGCGTTGTTACCAGAGGCTACAGAATACCCTTCCTATTGCCCCCAATTCCGAAGAAAAGACTCCCAGATGTGCCGCCCCATCTGCGAGATCCTGCAGCTATAGAAATTTCAAAGCTGCTAGAAAAAAGAGTAATCCAACCAGTCCCAGCGGACCAAAGAGGATTTGGAACTTACTCAAGGTTCTTTTTAGTTCCAAAAAAGACAAGGGACTGGAGGCCGATTCTGGACCTAAGCAATCTCAATACCTTTGTCAAGAAAGAAAAGTTCCGGATGGTCACGCTTCAATCGATCCTTCCATTTTTACAGAAGGACGACTGGATGTGCTCAATAGATCTGAAGGACGCATACTACCACATCAAAATGGCCAGGGCGTCCAGGGATCACTTGCGCTTCCGGCTGGGAGCCAGCCACTTTCAGTTTCGAGCCCTGCCCTTTGGTCTGACCTCAGCCCCCAGGGTTTTCACCAAATGCATGGCAGTGGTAGCGTCTCACTTGAGACGCCTGGGATTCCAGGTGTTTCCTTATCTGGACGACTGGCTCCTTTCTGCCACCACCCAGCGTCGACTGATCCAAGCCAGGGAGTACACACTGCAGCTTTGTGTTCATCTCGGAATTTCCGTAAATTTTGAAAAATCTTTACTACAGCCATCACAGCATATCTCATTCATAGGAGCAGAATTGGATACGCATCGTTTAATTCTAAGACTTCCTCCAGAAAGGATAGCCTCACTACAAAGCCACATATCCCTTCTTCTGTCATCCAGAAAATCCCCAGCAAAACTGGTTCTGAAGGTTTTGGGTCTCATGGCAGCTTCTCTCATTGCGATACCATTGGGAAGACTGCACATGAGAGTTCTACAATGGCTACTGTTTGCACAATGGTCGTTCCAACAGCTACCTCTGACACACGAAATTCTGATCACAAACACATGCAAATCACACCTAGCCTGGTGGCTCCGGACTTGCAATCTTTCCAGTGGAAGACCATTTGTGCTACCCACGCCGACAGCTACGGTGACCACGGACGCTTCCCTGATAGGGTGGGGGGGCATCTTTCAGGGACAGACAGTCCAAGGCGAATGAACCAATTTAGAGTACAATCTGCACATCAATGTTCTAGAGTTGAGGGCAGTGTTTCTAGCGTTGCAACACTTTGCTCCCCTTCTTCCTCTAGGGACTATTGCAGTTCAGACGGACAATATGTCCGTAGTCTGGTACATAAACAAACAAGGGGGAACCAAGTCTTATCAGCTATGCAGAGAGGACATGAGAATCTGGCAATGGGCGGAGTCCACGGGTCGCTTTCTGATTGCAACGCACATCCCGGGGTCATCCAACGTCATAGCCGACAGGTTGAGCAGAGCAATCCTGTTGCCTCACGAGTGGTCCCTCAAACAGTCAGTTGCGAAGGAGATTTTTCGCGAATGGGGCCAGCCTTCCTGCGATTTTTTTGTGTCTCCAATGAACGCCAAATGCAGAAGCTATTTTGCCCTATTACCCCCTCCAGGGGATGTCCCCAGGGACGCTCTGGTTCACGATTGGCCCCCGGGCCTCCTGTATGCTTTTCCTCCCTTTCCCCTGATTGCAAAGTTTCTGCAGAAAGCCAACAACCTGCAAAGGACGATTATCCTCATTGCCCCATTCTGGCCTCGTCAAATCTGGTTTCCCTTTCTTCTGGCACACCGCATTCGGGAACCCTGGATCCTGGACCCGGAGCCGGATCTACTGACTCACTCGTCAGGGGCTCCCCACCCCTCGCTACTGTCACTCCAACTAGCAGCTTGGCTGCTCCACTTCCCTACTTAGCCAGGTCTGATCTTCTCTCATCTGCAGTTCAGAATATACTAGTGGCTTCTCATAAAGCTTCCACTACAAAGACTTACACTAGTAAATGGAAGCGTTTTGTTTACTGGGCAAATACACATCAATTGGACCCTGTTATAGCTCCCTTGAATAAGATCTTGCAGTTTTTAACCGAATTGTTCCACCAAGGAGCTTCTCCTGCCACTTTGAAAGTGCAATTAGCTGCCATTTCCAACTTTCATGTGGAAGAATGTGGGGCCCCTATTATGGCTCACAGACTTTGTAAGGCCTTTCTGAAAGGATCTTTCCATCTTAGACCACCAGTTAGAACTCCTACATCACCTTGGAATCTGAACCTTTTATTATCTAAATTGATGTTACCTCCGTTTGAACCAGCCTCCTCTTGTCCATTGAAGTATTTGTCATGGACGACCATCTTTTTGGTGGCCATTACATCGGCTAGACGGGTATCAGAGCTTCAGGATCTTTCTATTAAACACCCTTATTTGATCTTTCACTCTGACAGAGTATCTCTTCGCACTAATCCGTCCTTTCTCCCCAAAGTTTGCTCCGTTAATAACATCAATCAATCCATTGAGCTCCCTACCTTTTTCAAAAAACACTCCAATAAGTTGGAGTATGTTACATAAGTTGGATGTTCATAGACAACTTAGATTTTACCTGGATAGAACAAAGGATCACAGGAAAACAGATCAACTTTTTGTAGCCTTTGCAGACAGCAGGAAAGGTATAGCAGTTACTAAACGAACCCTTTCCAAATGGCTAACTGATTGCATTATATTTGTTTATGCTGCTTCGGAACAAACTTTACCTGTCAAACCCAAGGGGCACTCTACAAGATCAGTATCTACATCCCTGGCTCATGCAGCTTGCTTACCATTAGACACTATTTGTGCAGCTGCCACTTGGTCTAAACCACATACATTCATTTCTCATTACAAGGTAGATAGGGTTTCTAGGGACAGGGCAACCTTTGGTTCCACTGTGCTCAAGAACGTTCTCCCGTGAGTTCCTCAGGAACATGGAGCTAGGGACGCTACCCAGGTACAAGAACAAATGGCGAGATTGAACACTCTCACATTTAGAAGTTATGTCCTTACCATAACGTTCCATGTGGAGTGTTCATCTCGCCTTTGTTCTTACATTCCCACCCTCCCACCCTTAGGAAGAACGTCCAGTTTGGTGTCTGATTTGGTTTCTCCTGTTTTCTGCATTTCGCAGTTATTGTGTATATATGTATATATATATGTATATGTATAGGTGTTTCTCTCAGTTATGTTGTTTGGCATGAATGTATCTCTCTCTCTGTTGACTTCTGGTTTGCTTGCAAACTAGATCTGAGGTAAAGGCAGAGGGGGATTGTGGGAGTTAGGTTGGTCTCGAGCTTCTTCTCGATGCAGAGCTTGCCAAGCGGCCGACACGGAGCCGAGGATCGGCTCTGAACCCAGGTGTAAGAACAAAGGCGAGATGAACACTCCACATGGAACGTTATGGTAAGGACTGGTTACTTACTAAAGCAAGGCAAGATGAAATCGGTGAGTGATCCTTCTATGTTAGGTTACAAAAACAGACTGCCCTAAGACTACATCATTTTAGTCCTGAATTACATAATATCTGGTCATCTGACTCTGGCTCCCATACTACCCTCTTTCCTAGCAACTGAACCAGAATCTAACACATATGTGTCAATAATGCACACACACAGCTTTGCTGAGATCTGTTGCCGCTTCTGCAGTCATAAAAGAATTTCAGACTTCCACCCTTCCAGAGTAGCAATTAGTTCACCTCCAAGGACAATACAAAAGGCTTCCTAATACAGACTTTTTGTCCCTGGCTGCATTTACACCTATGAGATATCATCTTTATTAGTTATAAGTAATTTAATTTCAAACAAATTTTCAAAGTTAGCTGGACTGAGATTAACATCTTCTCTTCCATTATCGTCTGTTGCAGTGTATTCATTTCAATGGTTAGCATACAGTCGGACATACAGGTATACGTCTTTCTCTGTTCAGCAGGAGACACTGATACATTTTTAATACAAGCAGCTTTACAAATGCATTTTCAACACAAGCACATGTGCAAATCGGTTTGATATAGAAATGACATAATTCTTTACGAAACTCAAGCTGGCTATGCTGGCATATGTTACACATCCACTGCCCTACTTCTCCTGGTATAGCTGGTAATACCTCACATCATCACAAGAATATTAAGCAACATCTGCTAAATAGTTAGTCCTGGCTCTTGACCATCCCTCTCAACTGTCCATATTTTTTGTAGAATGTCCAGATTTTCATCCCATAAAATTTGTGGCTTTCTGGCAAATCAGTGAGGATTTAACTCATTAAATAATGGCATATATTTGTGTTTCAGACTTTATTTCCTTCAGAAAATGCATATTAATATAAATCTTGTTATTCTAGCACATTTCTAAATTTAAACTTTGAGTAATATTTAAAACCTGTCCCTGTTTTTGGGCCTTTGACCCTGTTATTTTAGATTTTGTCCCGATTTCCTGTGTTAAAAAGTTGAGATTAATGTAAACCCCCCCCCCCCCTCCCCAGGGCACTGCTTTCATGGGAGGCAGACATATGTCACTTTTTTCAATGACCAAGAAGAGACAAATATATAATTTTGGAGGTGTGGGTGGAACGTCCTCACATTGGGGATGCAGGGGAGCCTGTCCCTCTGCAAAATAATATTTCAATCAGCCTGGCCATAGTGGAGGGATTTACTATATCAGTCTTTTAGAATTAAGAAGGAATATATATTAAAATTATTTTTTGCATCGCTGTCCATCAAACAGCGTAGCAGCATTGTTTGCTTTCTTTCTCTAAATGTCATGGCAATCCCTTCAATATTTTGTCCATGTATGCACTAGCATTTCTCTAAAATCAAAATGAATAATTCCCCCAGTGATCACTTAAGCAGTTTTCCATGTATGCACAAGCACCAAAATTAAACACTTCCCTCAGTGGACCCCTTCAGTAGTTTATCCATGTGCCAATGATACAGCCCAAGGCTCTGTCTTTTTTGCACTGCAGCTGATGACGTCTGTTTAGGAAGTACTTTTTGCTATTTCCCTTAAAGGGAAATAAAAAAAAAAAAATTTGACTAAAAATATATTTTTATTTATATATTTTGTGAGTTGTGCCTCAGACAAGACCGCACCTAGGTCGATTGTCCCTGATCACCCCGCCCTAACTACGCTGCTGGCTTTAGCTGTATGGGTTCTGTCCTGCCAAGGATGTAACAACCAAATGGCTTCCAAAGCATCAGGGCACCTTTCACATGCCAAAACCATCAGTCAGCTTGAGCTAAACTGAGCTGACTAAAAAGACAAGCTTGGGCACCAAGCTCTTCATTGCTTTCCTGACATTGAAGAGTGCGCTCCTCTGCAAACTTTCAAGGATTGACAGTCAGCTTTTGCTGTTCCCTTTGATTGGCAGATAAGTTTACTTTGGGGAAAAACCTTCCACATTAAAAATTGCTGTTTTATTGTACTTTTCTATTGAGGAAAGTTATTTTTAAGGTAGGGGGTTGTGTTTTAATGGACTGTCACAAGACAACTGTACTTTTAAATGGGAACACACTTTTTCCTGTCAGTTGCGTTTTGAATACTATTTTTTTTCTATGAAGAAAATGTTTATTTTACTTTTGGAGGATGACAAAATATTCTAAAGTATTTTTTACTGTGTTTTTATGGAAAAAGTGACTTTTAAAACTTAGTTTTTTACCAACACTTCCTGCTTGTTTTTGCCAGGAGAGGGGCACCATTTTTAGCTTGACCATGGAGCAAACTGCTCGTCCTATGATCGGTCCTTCTTCCAGTTAAAAAAAGAGAAAGTTAAGTGAACAGCCTTTGCCATGATGGCAGGTTAGCAAATTGCTCAACAGCAGGTAAGTAACTCTACTGTAACTATAGCTTATTCCTCAGACCACTCACTTTTTAATGCCAGTCCCTCTGGTGTAGCAACTAGAGACACTATGGCACCGGAGGTTAACCATGTTCTCTGCAGCTCTTGGGGTCCCCTCACTGGGCAAGGAGGAGTGTCGGTCCCAGGAGGAAGAATAGGGAGGACTTTTCTGTTTGGTCTGAATGTTGTGCAGATCCCAGAAGAAGCTGCTGCTCATGTTAATAATACTGTTAGCCCCCATGTTTCATACCAAAAAGAAACAAAAAACTAAACATGTATCTGCACCTCCTCAAAATTTTTTATACAAGAGTAGTTTACTGGGTCTGGCTCAAGGTTTAATTCAAGGTATTGATCCTTCTTATAAGGTGGTTTCTGATAATAGAAAGAGGGATAGCTCTTTTCCTGAAGAGATTCATGATTCTGATACTGGACAGGAAGATGAAAGGACAGCTGTAGGTTTTCTCAGTTTTCTGATTTCAGACTTTGAGGAGAGCCGAGTTTCTGATTCTCCCTGTCGGGATTTCTCCGAGACAATTTTCTGAATGTGCCAGTGTTTTCAGTGGAAGAACACTAAGGTTTCTCAGTCCCTCAGAAAATGCTATGAGGTATTACAGAAGGATTTTGCAGCACCTTCAGCAATTCCTCCAATTCTGTCAGCTTTTGAGCATGTGTGTGCATGCATTGTTCTTGGTAATCAGCCAGCTGCCCCTAAAAAGGCAGATAGAATGTATAAAGTTCCACATTTTTTAATATTTTTTTACACCATTCCCAAACCTGACCCAGCAGCTATAGCTTTAGCTAATCTTGCTGTTGCTAAACATTTAGTTAATTCCAGTCCTACCCTTTCTGAAAAGGTTAGGAAGATTATCGATAAGGGATAAGTTGAAACAGGGAATCTCTTAAGATTTTTCAGCCCTCCTTTTCCAAATTTTCTAAGGCATTTTTCTAATCCATCAGTTTTGGCAAAAAAAATGTGCCAAAACTGTCAAGCATCTCAATCTGTGACAAAGTCATATCTGTGTACAAAGCCCTGTAGAGCTTTACTGACGCAGAAGAGTGCACTCCTTGAGACTTTCAAGGATCAACAGAAGGCTTGTGATTTCCTTTATTGGGCAGAAACATTTTCTTTGGGGAAAATGCAATTTTCTTAATTTTGATAATAGTTTACTACTTTCCTCTTCAGGAAAATTATTTTAAAGCTGGGAATGTGTTTTAATGGACTGTCTCGATACTGTAGTGTACTGTTAAATGGAGTGATACTTTACATCACTTTAAAATGACACAAAAAATTAACTGAAAACATTTATTCTGTAGAGAAATTATGTTTATTTTACTTTTGTGGGGCTGGCATGGTCTTTTTAAAGTGCTTTTTGCTGTGTTTTTCTGTCAAAAAATAACTTTTGTGGACTGTTAGTGTTTACCAACAATTGCTGCTCATCTTCCCTGGGAAAGAAGCATAATTTTCAGCTTGACCATGGAACATACTACTGATCCCACAGTTGGTCCTTCTTCCAGCTGTAAAAAGGAAAAAAATAAGCACACTGACGTTGCCACCATAGGAGGCTAACAGTGTGACTCTGCTGTGGCCATTTGTTGTACCACAGACCACTCATTTATAACCCCAGATCCCTCTGTTATTGCACCAACAGCCACTATAGACCAGTGGTTACCCACATCCTCTGCGACTAGCATCTTCTGCGACTATTGGGGTCCCCTCAGTGAGCAAGGAGAGAGAGAGACTCTTGGTAATCATGGTAGAGGGAATAGAGGTTTCCTTGTTGTGTAGGAATTCTGTGCCCATCCTGATGAAGCTGCTGCTCCTTGTAAAGTAGTTTCTTGTAAAAGAAAGAGGCATTCCCTTTTTCTTGAAGAGGTTCAAGATTCTGAGTCTGAACAGGAAGATACAGGGATGGACACAGGGTTTTTAATTAAATTTCTAATTCAGACTCAGAGGAGAGCTCAGTTTCTGTTTTTCCCTGTGGGAGGTGTTCTCTTTCTTTGAGACTGTTGTTACTATGTCAGTTTTCAGTGGGAAAACATTGAGTTTTCTCAGTCCCTCAGAAAGTACTATGAGGTGTTGCAAAAGGATTTTCCTGAACCTACACCCATGCCTCCTGTTCTGTCTGCTTTAGAAGATCTTTGTTACTGCTTGCAATTTTCCTGATAGTCAGCCAACTGCCTATAAAACAGCAGATAGGCTGTATAAAGTTCCCCAGTCTTTTAAAGTTTTATACATTATTCCCAAACCTGACCCAGCAGCTATAGCTTTAATTGATCCAACTGCTGCTATGCAAATAGTTGATTCCAGTACAACTATTTCTGATAAAGATGGGAAAATTATTGATAGGTATAGGAAAAAGTGTATACTTTTGCTGCTTTGATTTTCAAAATTTTTAATTGTCAGGCTCATATGTTAAAGTTTATAAAAGTATGAGGAATGTGTTATCTGCAGTTTCTTCTTGTGAGTAAAATTCAGCTTTAAATAACTTAGTTTCTTCTATCGCTCATGTGACTATTCATTGGTTACTGTGTGTGTAGGAAACTGTTGATACTTCAAGGGCTATGGCCACTGGTATTGTTTTGAAAAAGTTTGCATGGCTACATTCTCCGAACCTCCCAGATGATGATAAAACTGAGATTTTAAATTCTCCCTTTGATAGAGATTTAGTGTTTGGTCCCACTGCTGCAGGAGTGTCAAAAAGCGTGATGAAAGGAGCAAGCTGATTCAAGGAATCTCTAAGATTTTTCAGCCCTCCTTTTCCTGTACTTCCAAGGGATTTTCTGTCTCCTCATCTAATTTTGGCAGAAAAGCAAATAAACACCGTCAGTAAAATATAGGTAGACAGACACTTAAGAACAAATGGCAAGGGGTTCCAAAAAGAAATCTTGAACCTCCCAAAACAAAGGATAGTCCAACAAGTCTGAATGGCTGTTCAAGAGAACTTGTGATCACCTCCCACTCAGGCCCCTTTTATCTTAAAGAAAGTTTGAATCTCCATTTTTATCTTTGGCAACAGATAGTTTCAGGCAAATGAATTCTGAAAATAATTCATCAAGGTTACAAATGGCAGTGGGAGGAAATTCCTTCTTTCTAGGGAGTCATTCCTCATCCTCTAGATCAGACTGTTTTATTTCCACTGGTTCTTCATCACATGCTGTCCATAAAAAGTGATAGAACCAGTTCCTCCATCCCAGGTGGGGAAGAGTTTTTATTTAAGGATGTTCCTAGTGCCAAATAAAAAATTCTTGGAGACCAGTTCTGGATCTTTCTTTGATAAACCTTTTTTTTGTGATGGTGCCCAAATTCAAAGTGAAGCCACTTCACAACTTATTACCTTTTTATTCCTCTTTTGAGTTTCCTTACAGCACTAGATTTAAAAAGTAATCATCATATCCCTATTCATCCAGTCTTCTGACATTTCTTAAGGTGTTGTGTGTCTGGATCATATCAGTTCTCTGCCTTACCCTTTGGCCTATCCACTGCACCAAGAGTGTTCACAAAGTGTCTAGCTCCAGTTGTAGCTCATTGCAGGCTACAGGGTATCAACAGTTTTTAATATTTAGACTTGCTTATCTTTGCAAAGTCTTTTCCAAAGTCTTTTCCAAAGTGTCAGGAATATCTCTCTCTTGGGTGAGAGATCTCTTACACAAGCTAGGATTCAAAGAGAACATTCAAAAGTCTTTCTTGACACTTTTACATGTCCTCATATTACTAGGATGTCAACTAGACACCTTCGTTCAAAGAGTTTTTCTTCCACAGGAAAAAAAAGATCTTTATCTAGATCAATTTCTATGGTTTTCCACTCAGTCGTTGGTCAGTGTGTGGTAATATCTCAGGATTTTGGGTCCCATGGCATCTATGATTCTCATGATACCCCTGGCAATACTCCACATCAGAAAGATACAATGATATCTGAAATCTCTATAGTCCCAGCATCAACACCCTTAATCTTTTCAAATCCCAGTGCTGTGGTATGTCAGAAGAGAAGTTGTTTTGTAGAGACAACAGATATCCTCTACTCCCTCCCTGCTCTAAAGCAGTCACTGCCCACAAGTGCTTCAGACTTTGCTTGGGAAGCAGTTTCAGGATGGATAAAAGTTGTAAGGTGTGTGGGACATCAAGAACAAATGCAAGTACATTAATATAAAATAAATGCTTGCCTGATCAAGGCACTCAACTGCATGTATTATCATTGGTCCCCAGGACCTCCTCATGTTGTTAAATACAATAGCACAGTCACGTGGTACTTCAACAAGCATGGGGTGAACTAGGTTGTAGCCCCATTGCAGACTAGCCGTATTAGCATAGGATATAGCTTCACAGCACTGTCTTACTCTACAGGCATCCTGCATTCTGTCAGAGCAAAACTGTGTCACAGCTAAGCAGAGTAGGGCAAGGGCAAACCCTCACCGATTGAAAATAGATCAGGGCGTCTTCCAAGATTTGATCCATCTATGGGGGAGTTCCTCAAGTAAACCTATTTGCCTCCTCTCTGAACAGTCAGCTGGCAATGTTCTGCTCCTGGATTCCATGAAAAACTGCCTGGAAGACAAATGCCTTTTCTTTTCCTTGGGCAGGAATGTTCCTTTGCTTTTCCACTGTTTCTACTAATATCCAGGGTACTTCTGAAGATTAAGAAGGAATCCCCAAGATCACTGTGGTGACTCCCTTATGGTCCAGGCAGCAGTCGTTCTCCCTTCTTTTGGAAATGGACAGAGGTAGTTACCACAAGCTTCCTCACAGAATGAATCTATTCATACAAGAGCATGGGTGTTTGATACACCCTGACCCCAATCAACTTCAGCTGACTGCCTGGATGATAAGGGTCCTAATTCACTTTAGGCACCTGTTTACTGGGGATGTGCACTAGTTACTAATGGAGGCTGGAAAGCTTGCTACTAGAAAATCGTATATTAGCAAATGGAAAAGGTTTTCTAGTTGGTGCCAACAACATATCCATCACATATTCAGGGCTGGTTGCTGTCTGGTTTTACAATATTTGTGTGAGTTACTATCCTATAGGGTATCATACTCCTCCATCAAGGATCATTTATCGGCCATTTCGGCATGTCTGCCTCTGAATCCTCCTCTTTCACTGCATTCATAGGATCATAAGAGGTTACTAGGCTAATGGCCCTAGGGCCCTTATAAGTCTAGTCAAGTTTTAACCCTTGATCCCATGGGTGTCTGTTTCAAGCAGACACTAAAATCAGCACCTGGTTCCCCTGTCTGAGGGACACGTGTGTAACTTCTTGGGTGAATTTTTGGTTACCCATCCAACTGTCCAAATTGAGCTTAGAGTCAATGAGGGGCTCTGCTTGACCTGGACTGGAAGTTTGTTCCAAAGGTGGGGCAACCTGTGTGAGACAAATCTGTCCCCCCAGCAAGTTCCGTTGATGTCACATACCCAGGTTAAGGTCATTAGAGCAAGTGGCTCGTGTGCCGCTTGACTTGTGAATGTGCAGCATTTCCATTAGAACAGGGTCAGAGATTGATTTATATGCAAGGCATAGGTCACTTCTGAGCAGTCTGTATGACACAGTGATTTCAGGCTGTTCACATAAGACAGATGCTGAAGACCCTGAATTTTCTTTGTGAGGAACCTCTGTGATCTCTCCAATTGCTGCAGATGCCTGGTGAGGTGTATACTAAAGGGGGCATTGTATTCAATTATTGACCTGATGAAGGAAGACTACAGGGGAATTATAACCTCTTTTTTTCTGGAGGCAGTGCCCTTAGTTATGAAGTGAGCTATGTAAAAAGCCCTTCTTACTACTATGGAGACATGGTGGTCAATGGTAAGGTTGCTGTCAACATGAGTGCCCAGGTCTCTTTATTACTGAGTGTGTGCTTAGGGTATTGTTATTGATCGGGTAGCTTGCAGGAACCTCTTCCTTACTGAAGGGGTTGATGATGCACTTTTTTGCATTGAGCTTGAGACCATGACTTTGGCACCAATCATGAGTCAGCATAAGTTCTTCTTGCAGGATAATGACCTCATTTGTGGACTCAATGATCGCTCCTGGCTTGCAGTAATCAGCAAACTTGGTCAGCCACAAGCCATTAGTTTTAGCCTGTACTTCATAGAAGTAGATTCTGAGCAATAGGTGTCCCAGAACTGATCCCTGAGGAACTCCACTGGTTACAGGTATGCTAGAGGAGGTGGAGTCACAGACTTTGACTGCATGGATTCTATCTGTAAGCCAGTTTGCAACCCACCTAACTGTATATGAGTTGATACCCAGCTGGGTGAGTTTATCAGTGATGCCTGGGTGGGGAATTGTATCAAAGGCCTTGGCCAACTCCAGGTAGGCTGTATGCATGGATTTTCCCTCATCTAGGATTTTGGTGACTGTCTCAAAGAAGTCCACCACGTTTTATAGGCATGATCTCCCTTTGACAGGGCCAAACTGGGTGGGGTCAAGTGTTTGGAGATTTCCTGTCTTTGTTGAATAAGGTCCATGATGATTCGCTCCATGGCCTTGCATATCAGACTGGTCAGGCTAATGGGTCTCTAATTCCCAGGGTCTGCGTATGTGCACCCCCTTTGTGCAAAGGGATGATGGTGGGTGTTTTCTATTCTGCTGGGATGAAGCCAGTTCTTAGGCTGTGATTGAAGAGAGTACCCAGTGATATTGCTAATTCCTGTCCTAATCCATGTAGAACACAGCCTGGGATGTTATCAGGTCCATAGAGGCTGTGCTTTTGGCCTTGGAAAGGGTGTTTAATACCTGCTCCATAGAGATACTGGCTGGGGAGCAGGTGCTAGGGATGCTTTGCTGTATGTGTTTTGGGGATAGGGGGTGAAGTTTTCACTGAACCTGTCAGCTAGCATATTGGCTATATCCACATATTTTCTATATGTAGTACCATTAACCACAAGTTCAGCACAAATCTGTGCTTTACCCTTAAATTACAGATGTAACTAAAGAATGTCTTATGGTTGTCCTTAGTTTGGGAAGCTAATTTGGACTCATAGTTAGCTTAGGAGGACTTCACAAGTAGTTTTATTTGTTTAAGTTGGAGAGGGATTATTTCCAGTTTTGAGACTGTTACCTCCTGCTTTTACACAGCAGTTTCTTTCTTTTGTTATATAGCCTTTTGATGGCTGATGTCCACCAGGCAGGTTTGTTATTCTTTGAAGATTTGCCTTTGGTCCTGTCAGGTACTGCAGAGTCAATGCAATTGTGTAGATGCTCGTATAGGGAATTAGTGTATAACTCTGCATAGATGTCCTTCCCATCAGTGGGAGAAGGGGCTATGAAACTGTTAATGCCTTCTCTCAAGAGCCTTGGAATAATTTTTAAGTCTAGTTGCTACTAAGATGGGGGGGGGTCTGTTGTTATAGTTACTTTGAACGAGACTAATTTGTGGTCAGATCTCACCAGGGAGGGCTGCACATTGGGGTGGTACAGCTGTTCCCCATGTTGGTGACCATCAGATCCAGGATATTTGAGACCCTTATGGGAGTGCTAACCAGCTCGTCCAGGGCACTGGCATTGACAAAATCCAGGAACCTTTGAAGTAATGAGTTTGAGCAAGTATAATTTACCCAGTCAATGGATGGGTAATAAGTCACCCAAGATCAAGGTATTCAGTTGGTTCTTGATTGACTGAAGTAGATCCAAGTAGGCTGAGTGGGTGTCCTGAGTCATGGAAAGGGTCCTACAGCTGGCAATGACTTGAATTCTCATGCCAAAATGGTTTTGAAAGGGTTTTACAAAAGAGGGCTCCATGAAAACTGGTTGCATTTCCTTGAGATTTTAATTTTGTGTTAGAGAAGCTAACACACTTTGAATTAGCTAACCTGGCTGACTTGAGGTTCTTTACATGGAAAACTATGTTACTGATTGATCTGACCTCTGCAAGAAGACTGTCTTGAGTTACAAGCTCTTATGTTGATTCAACCCTATCTCATTTCTACAGAGGCAGGATTTCTCTGAGAAATAATCTTTCTTTTTTGTCTAAAGTGGTATCCTAGTTTAGTTTAAGCCAAACTGTCTATCCCCTGGTTTTCTTAACCCATACAGCTAAGGCTACTACAGCAATGATTAATATGATGAACATCAAATAGATTCGGGAGAGGCTAGATGTCTCATCCCCTACCAGGCATCCCACCAGGTCAAAAGATGGAGGACAATACAAGAGGTCACAAGCCTTTTACAAAAAAAGAACCATTCGTGAGGCTCTGCTAGGTCGGTTAGAAATGAATAAATTGTATTTATTTTCCTTGGTACTAAAGAAGAAACAGGAACTCAGGCTAATACTGAATTTCTGTCACCTAAAGCTATACAGACACAAAACTACATTCTGGATGGTCACAGTGCACTCATTCTTTCCGTGCTTATAAGATGGAGATTGGATGTGCTCTTTGCAAAACATCAACCTACAAATAAAATTATAAAAGATGTCGAGGTGGCATCACTTTAGGGTGGGAGTGAGTTATTACTGGTTCAGAGCCATACTGTTTGCTCGTCTCACTGTTGCAGCTCATCTAATACTGCTAGGAATGCGAGTTTTTCCCTACATGGACGACTGGCTCATAGCTGTCACTTCAAGGGAGCCTGTCATAGGAACAGGGGACTACTTGCATAAGTTATGCATGCCTTTGTGAATCACAGTGAATATCACAAAGTCAGAGTCACAGCTGAAGCTGTCATAGAATCTAATATTCATCAGCTGCCACCTGAACATCATAATAAAGTTATCAAGTCTCCCATCAGATAGTATCCCGTATCCCTCCAATAAAATTTGCAATCAGGCTTTTGTAACAGAAACAGATATAATCAGCAATTCTTGTTTTACAATCCCTAGGTCTAATGGCAGCAATTATTTTTCATGTAATCCTTTGCCAGACACCACATGAAAGATTTACAATGAATGTTGAGTGGTCCCAGCTACATGATCCTAAAACTCAGTGGATATGACTTCTAAGATCTTGCTTTATTCATCTGCAGTGGTAGTCCCGTATTTCAAATCTGAAATCAGGACATTCCTTTCTTCCTTTAGTCCTAACAGTCATGGTTACAACAGACCCATCTGACTTTGCTTTGGGGTGGCATTGTCTGAGACAAATAGTCTGAGAGACATAGACAAAGCAAGAGGCCAGTTTGCACATCAGTATCTTGGAGATGAGGAACGTCCTAGCACTGCAGTCATTTCATGACCTCCTTCCCTTAGGTGCAGGTACCTTACACTTCGGCAATGTGATGGTGGTGTCTTACAGCATCAACAAACAAGGAAGAACCAGATCCCACCACCTCTTTCAGAAGCAGTGAAGGTAAGGGAATGGGATAGCAGTTCAATTTTTTCAGATTGTATTGCACATCGTGGAACAAGCCAATTATCTAGAGGACAAAATGAGTAGATGTCTCTTGATGCCTCATGAGTGGTCCCTAAATATGTCTATGGTAAAGTTGTTTTTCCATCTCTAGTAGAAGCCTTGCCGTGGTCTTTTCACCTAACCTTCCAAGACAAAATTCAGCAGTTTCTTTTCCCTAATCCCTCAACAGGGACAGTCTCCCAGCAATGCTTTCATTCATCAGTGGCTCCTTAGTCTCCTGTATGCATTTTCTGTGGTATCTTTTATGATGATATTCATACAGAAAGCAAAACTGTGCAAAGCCAAGGTCATTCTTTTAGCAACATTTTGGCCATATCCCATTTGGCTTCCACTTCTGTGGCTTCATCGTATGCATACACCTCTCATTCTCAATCCAGAACCAGCACTCCTGTCCCAACTGTGTGGCAAGATTCACCTGGACATTCAAGCCCTCAAATTAACTCTCTGATTTTTCCACTTCCAGTAGTGGCCAGGGACCATACATAACAAGTAGGGATGGTCCATATCCTAACAGCAGTGCAGAAACTTTGACCAGGAAACTGAACAAGGCAGATAACACAAATTCTTCTTGTGGCAAGGACTAAACCTCTTCATGGCCCTTATTCCTGCAGGTCTTTTTCTGTTAGCAACTTTTGATAAAGGTTATAATTTTTTTAGAAATAAAAGCTTACCTTACAGATATTTTAACCTTTCATCAAGGATTCACTCACACCACTCTAGCTTCACAAAGAGTTTGCAAAGCCTTCATGAGGTAAGTTTTTTATAAGATTTCTGTTAAAAGATCCAAAACTTCCTTGAGGTCTTAACTTTGTATCAGAAAAATTAACCGGTGCATCCTTTGAACCATTAGCAAAGACAGACCTTAAATGTCTTTCTTGGAAGACTGCTTTTGGTAGCTATTGCTTCAGTCAGTAGTGTCTGAGTTACATGCCTTGTAATGCAGACCTCCTTATATATTTTTTTCAAAAATACAGAGTTGCTCTCAGAACTAACCTAATCTTTATGCCTAAGGTAGCATGTGATACTATCCTCAGTCTTTGGTTTTCTTTCTTCAGTATTCAAATTGAGGATCGTATAAGCTACACTGTCTCAATGACAGTTAAGATTTTACTTCATTCTCACTAAAGACATAAGGCAAGACCAGCACCTCGGCTTGATTCCAGAAGACATTTTCTCAGTGTAATAACCACTTAATTTGAGAGGAGGTTGAAATTAGTTCTTTTGGAATCTGGACCCACTGTGTAAGCTTGTCAATGTTCGTGAAATTCAGTTACTAGCTAGTGAGTACACAGCCTGAATACTAGCAAAGAAGAATCAAAGGGAGCCTAAAATAAAACAAACTAGAAAAGGTGAAGAGAAAACACTGACTGGGAAGAATCCTGCAACTGTTCAGTAAAAAGCAGTTCAAGCTCCATCTTTGTTGCAATAGATAGCATCCTGTAATTTCGAGGAAAGAAATATGTCAAATGTGCTAATTATTCATTAAAATAAATGAAACATTGAAGGAAAATAATCAACTGAAATAAAAGGCTGGAAAATGGAAGAAACGTTGAACAACTAGCCATATGAACTGATGAAACTACAAAAATGAGATGTCAAAATGAAGAAAAGGCTGGTTGGGTATGAGACTGCTCAAAGAGAGGCCTTCAAAAATAGTGGAGTTATAAGAGAGAGAGAGACCGACAATAACAGAGATTCTCTGCAGTACCACAAACACCAGAATTAACAGATTATTAATTTTATAACAGCAAAAATAAGTAACTTGACTGGTATTCAACAGCAGAATTTAAGTAAAAGGGCACATCATGTGCATGCTCCAAACCTGGTCATGAGAAAGCGGCCAAGACCTGTAATACTAAAGATGCCATCATGCCAGCAGAGAGAGTTAATCCTGAGAAAATTGTGGCTGAAGGGCAAAATATTAAAACCTGGAGACAATAGAGTGTTTGTGGAAAATGATTATTCACTGTATAACTGATAAAGATAAGCAAATTTATCCCAGCATTCAGGGAATGTTGACACACAGGTCTGCGATTCAAGCTGCTGTATCTAGCTGTCTTCAAATATTGTTTTTTTGGAGGATCAAAGTCATTGTTTTGCTGCAGAACAGGCTAAGGGGGGAAATACAGAAGTGTGTTCAACAAGGAGTGAGCCATCAAACAAAACAGGACTCTGCTTCTCATTCTTCTGATGGTAAGTCTCATGAGACTTTATCAGTGAAACCTTTTCCACTGTTTCAAGGGAAAATACTTGAGAGAGAGGAAAAAACACAGTAGTTGACTAGAAGAATTGAAAATACCTTGGACTTAAATGAAGTCTGGTTTTGAGAGATTGAGATGAACAGGAAGAACAACAGCAACACTGAAACTAGTTATTAAATGTGAGACTATAAAGCATCAATCACATTTTGGAATACAGCTTTACAAGAAAAATTGGCTGAGAGATTTTATTTTTGTTGACTCTCTTAAAACTTTTTGGGGGACTGACAGACATATGCCCCACTTCATATTAATGTTTGGCAGGAATATGTATGTGTACACACACACACACACACACACACACACACACACACACATATGTGTGTGTGTGTATGTGTGTGTGTGTATATATATATATATATATATATATATATATATATACATACGTGCGCACACACATACCAACTCCAGGATTGCACTACAGTGGAGAAAAGGGCATGTTGAGAAAGTGTTTACTTACCCTGGAAAACTTTCACTATTCAGATATTTCATCTTTCGCTATTTTTGTCTCACATAAATGAATGTCGGTTATACGGGCGTAGGCATTTCAAAGTAGACCCAACCACATCGTGAATTTGGTGTCGTCGGGGATAGGAATTTTAAGTCAGTAGTGGAAGCTGATTCAAAAGGAGAATGGGTTACCTTTAAGACTGAATTGAGATCGCATAGGAGGAACAGAGTCCCTAATGGGAGGTCATTGCAGAAAGGTTCCTTTGAGAAAGGCTTTACAAACCTTTTGCAGTTCTAAGGATGAAGAGTGGAATCCTTGGTATAAATTAGAAAAAGTGGCTAAGCAAATGTTTATGGTTGAATAAGTGGAGCCTGAGTAGGAAAGAATGGAGATAAACTGCAAGACTGAGGGGAACTGGGACTGTAATACTTTTTGACATGCCCACATTGAAAATGTTTCCATTTACTTTTATAGAGTTTATATATAGTCTTTCTATGCAGCTGAGAAAATATGAATCATTCTGGAAGTATAAGCTGGATCTGTGACCATAAGTGGAACGGGAAAATTGCAGATCACCAGGTGAAAATTAAATAAATGCCTGGACAAGAAGAGGCATTAAAGTGAAAAGCACTCTTTGGTGGTAAATAGTCTGTTTGCACAGGACATTGCTATATTATATGACAATGACTTTTTATGACTTGCTTTACTCTGTAGTCAGTGCTATAATTTGTTTTATCTTGGAATGGTTCTTTCTCTGAATCTTAAAAGTATGAAAAACTGTGTTGTTAAAACAGTGGTAATCACTTGATCTCATGTTGCCTTTTTCAGCTGTTCTTCAACAGATGGAGCTCAGATCTGACCTCGGATCCAGCTTTGGTCACTTCAATAGAGTTTGTCTCTGTAGCTTGAGCTCCTTCCATTACCCATAATCCTCTCCTAAGCCAAGATTACCTCGGATCTCGTTTGCCTCTTCAGTGTTTGGACATAGTCACCTGTAGCTCCAGTGGTCTTTAGACTTAGATAAGTCATTATTTTCTTGTTGCTCCTTAGTTGGTTCTGTTTTCTAGTTTCTTTCCTCCCCTTTCTATTTTAGATAAAAAGAATATGTATATATTTATATTTTTAATCAGAAGAGTCAGGCCTCATGCCCCTGCTAGTGTTTCTGCCACCTTGTGTTGAGGTACTCCTCCTATTGTTTGGATTCTTTTTTGTACCTATACTGGTATTTTGGTGTTACTATTGTTTGTAGCTCTTTTCTTGTCTTTCCTGCCTTTTCTTTTCAGTAGTTGTCTGTTACTGCTGTTGGTTTGGTTTGAAATGCCTAAGAGACCAACTGTTTTTAAAAAATGTTTATCTTGTGTACACAAAATTCCTAATTCAGGCACTCACTCAGAGTGCATGTACTAGTTTGGAGCAGGGCATCTTAGTATTGTTTGGAACACTTGAGCATGATTTAGTCATCGAGAGCAGGTTGAGTGCAAAAACAAGCTTGTGTTGAAAGGCCTGCTTCCACCATCTTCTTCTGGAGCTGCCTCCTCCTCCAAGAAATCTTCAGATTCTTCCAAGGGAGATTCTGTTGGCAAGGTTAATGATTCTGAGCCCCCAAAGCCTTTCTATGTTGGAGGGAAGCCTTCTAGCTTATCAATGGGAGGAGTGGTAAGCACTAGGTAGCCTATCTACCACAAGAGTGGTTTCTGGCCCAGAAATTGTAGTTTATCGGCCGTTTGGCAGTTTCTCCATCTCTTTCAACTTACTGGTTTAAAAGCCCGCGTTTGCACTTGTTTCCCACCTTTACTATAACTAGTCTAGCCCAGATACAGATTTGCTGTATCCAGGACTGTTTGTAAGCTTCTGAGCCTACCAAGCCTTTCTGTGTTGGAGGGAAGCATTCTAGCTTATCAGTGGGAGTGATGAGCACTAGGTAGCTTATCTACCACAAGATCCAGGTACAGATTCTTAGTTTTAGCACTTGGATTTGCATATTCATGCTCAGCACTTGTTCAGAACTTGTTAGCACTAAATAAGCTACAAATTACTACAGCACTCAACCTTCCTCTTTACCTAGAGGAAAACCGTTTTTGTACTTACTTTCCTCACTTGCTTAGAGAAAAACAGCTCTTATACTGACTTTCCTCACTTATTTAGAGGAAAGTAGTTTTTTATTCAGGCATGTCCAAGGGTCAGCTCCCAGTGTTCTCTCCTATCTGATGAATCTGGGCATCTTGGGGCAATTTAGCAATTGCCTCGTACACAGACAACCCTCTCCTCCTATCAGCCAACACCACAACCTGTAAGGGATGCACTTATCTAGCCAAACTGGAGGTAAAGCTCTCTCCAACCAAGACTTAACTTGACAGTCAAAAGGAGAAGGTAAACACTTACACCACACCACACTCATCACATAGTCCCACTAAGCCTACACCGCCAAAATCCACACACAAACACAAAAGCATTCGCAGAGGCTCTCAATAATAATCTGCTCAAGCAACAGAGACCTGCAAAGCAGAAACGCAAGCAACCTCCACCCCCCAACACAACCCAAATGACACACAGCCCACAGACTCATTGTGCCACTCAACCACAGCTCATAAGGCAAAACAACGTACCCAACATACTAGTCATCGGTGACTCTATAGTCAGGCACACTGATGTCCCACTCACCAGGCTAAACAAGGAGAAGGTTGCTGTCAGCTGCCTGTCAGGTGCCAGGATCCGCCACATAACCCACACACTCAGGTCAGTCCACAGCAAGTACAAATATGTCTCTGTCATTGTCCATGTTGGTGTGAATGACCTGAGACGTACCTCCCTGGACTACATGAAAAGAGACATGGAAGAGCCCTCTGATCTTGTAGCCCCGGCAGGTATGACCCTAGCCCTAAGTAGCATCCTGCCGTCGCCCAGAATGATACTGCAATACAATGACAAAATGATTAACTTCAGCAATTGGCTAAGCTTCTGGTGTCATTCTAAGAGGATTCAGTATCTGTCTGCCTGGGACGACATGGTCGACAGACCACGATGATTTACCAGAGATAGCCTGCACCTGTCACCCCTGGGATTCCGGATACTGGCTAAGGCTCTTGCTGCCCCTATAGTGCCTTTTTTAGGCAAGGTTCAAATGACAAATTCACCACCATAACAGGAACAGACAAGCAAAAGCTGAGGGTAATGCTACTAAATGCTAGAAGTCTAAATCTCAAAATGCAGTCCCTCAAGGCACTCCTTAAAATGGAGAACATCGATAATCTGTGCAGTGACTGAGACCTGGTTCAAGGCTGCAGAGAGCATCCCTGCATTACCAGGCTATAACTCATACCACACTTTTCGGCCACCTAACTTGGACCAGAACACCAAAGGCGGAGGTGTGTCCATATTCATTAAGGACATCCACACCTCCAAGCTAGTTGCTCAGCATAATGCATTCGAGGTTATCCAAGTGCAACTAACTCTAGGAAAAACTGCAATCCAAATTGTAGCTTGCTACAGATCCCCCACCATGCCCCAGGATTCCCACTCCTCTTTTCTTGATATACTGGAAAATATTAGGGTTCAACCAAACACCCTAATAATGGGTGATTTCAACTATCCCACCATTAACTGGGAAAACTACTCGTGTACCAACTCCTTTGCTCAACACTTTGTGGAATTCATAAATACCAATGCCCTGGGTCAACTTATCCACACCCCCACCAGCGGCAACAATATCCTAGACCTAGTCATTACCAACATGAATGACCAGTGTTCCACACCTGAAGTCAACTCCTCGTTGGTCAGATCCGATCATAAACTAATCACCTTAGAGATCCACATCCCGCCCCCACCCCCCATTAAGGAAATTACAGTAAAAAATTCCTCCAAAGCCAACTTTGTGCTTCTTAAGACAGAAGTGGCGAACTTCATGACACCCATGCAGATGGACAATACAGTTATGGCTGCTGAATCCTACACAGATGCACTTACATGAGTGCATGGATCGTGCTATCCCAAACAGAACCAAGACGCTATCCTCCAAAAAAAGAAAGCCAATCTGGTTGGTCCCCTGCCTTAAACTCTACAGTAGAAGGAAGAAACTGTTGCAAAAGAGAGTAAAATCCCATGAGTGGAGGAGTTCCCTGGTCAGCCTCAGTAAGAAGCTGAGATCCCTTATAAGATCCTCCAAAGCTAGCTGCAAAAACAAAATCACCACTGATTCTAGGGACAACCACAAAGCATTCTATAGCTATGTCAAGAATCTCAGTAGCAGCACCCAGATCTGCTCTGAGTTACAGCACAACGGCACAAAAATTACAGAACCAACAGATATTGCCAACGTCCCGACAGATAGGTTCAGTGTTAACTTTACCCCCCTCTCACACCCTAAGGGGCCCATATCTACACAGGAAGAATGCAGAGTCCCTGTAATCACAACTACGCAGGTAAAAGCCGCACTCTCTAAAGCCAAAAACACAGCATCCATGGGGACCGGACAACATCCCAGGCTGTGTTTTACATGAACTTCAGAATGAACTGGCTCCCCACCAAGCACCGTGTTCAATCATAGTCTCACATCAGGCTTTGTGCCCACTGAATGGCACACAGCAACAGTTATCCCACTCCACAAAGGGGGGAGCCACCACTGATCCAGAGAACTATCGCCCTATTAGCTTGACGACCCTGGTCTGTAAGGCCATGGAACGTACCATCATGGAATTCATAAACAAACACTGGTAACCTCGAAACTCTGGACCCCACCCAGTTCAGGTTTGTGAAAGGCAGATCATGCCTCCTGAACCTGATCAACTGCTTTGAGGCAGTCACCAAAGCTGTAGACGAGGGTAAGGTGGTTCACACACCCTATCTTGACCTTGCCAAGGCTTTCGACAACATCCCCCATTCTGGAATTATAGCTAAACTCACTAAACCAGGTATAAATCCCCACGTCACAAGATGGGTTGCCAATTGGCTCACTGACAGAACCCACACTGTAAAAGTTGCAGACTTCAAATCTGACTTCAAACCAGTGACAAGTGGAGTACCACAGGCTTCAATCCTGGAACCTCTCCTGTTAGCCTGTACTTCAGAGAAGTAGATACCAAACACAGAAGGTCTTTGGCTAATGAAGTTCACAGATGACTGCAAACTAGGAGCCACAGTTGAGTCCCCAAATGATGTGGACATCCTACAGAAGGGACTCACTGAGACAGATGCTTGGTGTCAGAGCCGTGGCCTCAAGCTCAATGCCAAAAAGTGCATTGTCATCCCTTTTGGTAAAAACTCTGTACCCATGAACTACCACATAGGCGGCAGTGTACTTCATGCCAAATGTGTGATGAGACCTTGGGACCCAGGTGGATAGTAGTCTCTTCCTTGATAATCACATTGCCACAGTAGTCAGGAAATTCTTCTACGTGGCACACCTCATCACAAAAAGGTTCTCATCTAGGAAAAAAGAGGTTATTGTTCCCCTCTACTTGACACTCATTAGACCCATTATAGAGTACAATGCCCCTTTTGGAATGTACCTCACAAGACATCTGCAGCAGCTGGAAAGGCCACAGAATTACCTCATAAAGAGGATTACTTGCCTCAAACAGGTGCCCTTCACTGACCATCTCAAAAAACTCCAGCTTTACTTCGTAGCATATCGCCTACTCCGAGGTGTTCTCTGCCTAACATGTAAAGCTATGTCAAACCCAGAGCTGTTGGACACGCTACACCTAAAGTAATCTCAATCCCTCTGAAGCTACATGCTGTAGGGACCTAAACCTTGTCACTACAGTAAACAGGACATGCTGGAGGGATAGATTCCTGTCCCAGAGACTTCCCATACTCTGGAACAAGCTACCCATCTATGTCAAACAAAGTTCCTCATTAGCACTCTTCAAGAAAAATCTTGATAAGTGGATGGGAAATAGGAAATACACCCTGAGGATCACTTCTGTGGCTCTACTCGACAGGAGCACAGGAGAATAACTTTCTTGGGTGGGGTAAGCCAGGGAACCTTGTTGGCTAGGCTTACTTAGGCCCTTGGGCCGATAGCCTAGTACCTACCTATGAATCTATATCTAGCAGGAGCACTAGGTGTCCCACCCCATGGAGCCCAAGTCTAGCGGGCCTGCATTGCTGTGTGCAAATTGCATAGTAAGCTTGAGGGAAAATCAGTGTGAGGAGATGTGCTTTCCCTCAGAACTCAGCACATAGTGCAGCTATGAAGGGCGGAGAGGGCAGGAAGAGGAGCTATTGGGCTGGGTCCTGTGAAGGACAACGTATTTAAAAAAAAAAAAAAAATTTTATGTAAAAGTAAGATTTTCATTCTGTTTGAATGTTGTGGCCTGTTTCCTCTCCTGTGCAACTATACATTTCATCTTAGCTTGTGAACCTAGCTGAATTCTAACTTGGCCTCCTTTCTTTTTCAGGGAAAATTACCTGCATTAACTCACCCTGTTTCAAAACCAATCCACAGCATTCAACCATAACAGCCTACAGCAAAGCATCTCACAGTCTCACTCATGGCAAGCAAGACAACCTTTTACCAACAGGCAGTGTGAGGTCTTATACCTGAAAAGTTTAACTCCTAAGTATGTGTGTATGCAATTATTTGAATTTTACTTGTTAAATTATCATGTGAGAGTGTTCAATCTCTCCGTTTGTTCTTGCACCTGGGTTCGGAGCCGATCCTCGGCTCCGTGTCGGCCGCTTGGCAAAGCTCTGCATCGAGAAGAAGCTCGAGACCTACCTAACTCCCACAATCCCCCTCTGCCTTTACCTCAGATCTAGTTTGCCGCTGCAACGTTCGCATCATTTTTGATGAGCTCGGACCACCTCAAAGCTAAGATTGTTTTATCTTATATATTTTTGGATAAAAACTTCTTTTTTACTCTTAAAAAGTTGTTGTGTGTGCATGTGTAGTGTATCGAGGGTTTCTCGGGTTCATATATAAATTTATATACTTTTTTAGAGTTACTTCCCTCGGGGCCTACCCCACCCTTTAACTTTATATACAGGATTGACTTACAGGATTTGACTTTTTCTACAGGATTTGACATTTATTACTGGATTGGACATTTTTTACTGGCTATTTCACTGTTTAACTTGGATTTGACTATAATTATAACATGTCTGAAAAAGGTAAATCAGGCTTCAAATGGTGCCAATGTGGACAGAAAATATCTGTCACAGATAATCATAGTTCCTGCGTCTACTGTCTTGGCCCTCTCCATCTGCAGGAAGACTGCTCCATCTGCCATTCTTTCAGTGGAAGGGTCATGACAGATAGGCGCAGGAAACTTATGGATAGGGGCCTTTTGAAGCCTGCATTCCAAGAGGCTCTGGATGCATCGGACCAGACATCTAAATCCTCGAAGGAATCGAAGACGTCGGAGCCCTTGTCATCAGCTCCGAGCTCTTCATTTAAAGTTCGCTCACCGGTTCCACAGACTTCGGGGCCGAGTGTTGAACTTTTGTCAGTTACCGAGCCTCGAGTCTTGGAACCGGTGATGGAGCTTCCTCCTCCTGTACTTTTGAGGTCGGCTCCGTCTTCGATTCCTTCGACGCGTTCTTCTAGGCCCCTCTCCGACACCGATGTAGACCGCGTGGTGCAGAAATTGATGGAGAATACGGCCTTGTCCAAACTCATCTCTGTCTCCTCCCAGTTGGTGTTGAGACTCGAAGGCCTTCCCTTATCTCCACCTGTTCCTCCTCCAAGGCCTATCCAGTCTTGTCTTCGGAGCCGGGAGAGGCTGATCTGATGATTGTGGAGCCCTCGGTGCCGGAACCGTCTTTTTCTCGGTCAGCACCGTTCACCTCGACTCCGGACCCAGCACCGGAGTCTCGGAGCCGAAGATCCATCCTTGGATCGGGGACTGAGAGTCGGACCGATGTTTCGGTTCCGACTCTCCCTCTCGGAGCCTCGGCTCGGATCGACTCTGCTCCGTCCTCGGGGTCGATGCCATCGGTGCCTGTCTCGGGGATTCCTCTGATTTCTTCGGAACCTGGGGATACCTCGACTCGGGACCCGGGGGCCTTCGACCTCATGAGGAAGGTGTTGTCTACTCAGACAACCACTTCAGCAGAAACAGCTTCTCCTTCCCATAAAGGTCCGTTATCCCCCTCTGCACCCACGGCTACATCTAAGCGTCGAGCACCAGTGTCTCAGCCACCCCTAGAGGGTGCCCCCTCTTCCTCGGAGGCTTCATCGGATGCTCCCCCCGAAGAAGTTCCGAGGAAAAGATTGTGTAAGAGGAGACACTTGGATTCTCTACAAGAATCCTTGACATCGGACACTGACTTGGATGAGTCAGAAGGGTCCCCAAAATCACCTTCAGAGGATGTCTCCTTTTCTGACATCCTGGAGATCCTAAAACAGAGAGGTGATTGGCAAGCCCTACCCCCTTCTGAGGATGAGTCAGTCTTGCTGAAGGCATTCGGTGCTCGCCCTTCCTCCTCCTGGGTCACTCCGCCCTTCGATGAATTGATGGAATTGATTGCTCGGAGGGCGTGGGAGACACCTGACACAGTGGAGCCAGTCCCTAGAAAGCCTAATAAATATATTACTGCCCCCCAAGACAAGGCTTATCTAACAAAGGGAGTTCCAGTGGATGCTATGGTGGTGGCAGCGGCCACGAAAAAGGAGATGTCTGAATCTTCCTCATCTGTCCATCCGCCTAACAGAGATTCTAGGACTATGGACAGGTATGGGAAGCGCATTTTTAGTTCAGCGGCTTTTTCCATGCGATCCCTGAACTATTTGACCCATTTCACACGGTTACAGAGGGATCTAATCAAAGAGTTGGGAGATACCCTCCAGGGTACTACAGATGCTGCTGTCTCAGAGAAAGTTACAGCACATCTCAATGCCCTTACATCTATTGCAAACTCGTCCATGAGGCTGATCTCATACGCAGCCGAAGGGTCGAGTAGGGCAGCGGCTTCAGCGATTGCTCTTCGTAGACAATCCTGGATGCACTTATGTTCCTTTGTGGAAGCCTTCAAGTCTTCCTTTACTAACGCCCCATTTGATGGTGCCACTCTCTTTGGCCCAAAAGTAAAGGAGACCCTTACCCGGTGTGAGCAAGAGGGAAAGACTCTGTCTGCTGTCGGAGTCCATTTTTCCACCCTATCCAGACCGTACCCCAAAGGGCAACGTGGTGGAAAAATGTGGTTTCGAAAACCCCAAGGCTCTTTCCCAGCCACACAGGGTGATGCCCCCTCTAGAGGCAGAGGAGGGGGCAGAGGTGGAAGACGTCGCCCTGGCGGCAGAGGGGGTCCGCAAAACCAAGGTGACAGGGATACACTCCCCGGGAAACCTTTCCAGCACTCCTGAGAGGAGGCCCGACTGTCCTGCTCTGGAGGCAGTCGGGGGTCGCTTAGCTTTATACCCTCAGGCCTGGCAAAGTCTTACATCAGACAACTGGGTAAAAAGCATTGTTACCAGAGGTTACAGAATTCCTTTCCTATTGCCCCCAATTCCGCAGAAAAGACTGCCAGATGTACCGCCCCATCTGCGAGGCCCTGCAGCTTTAGAAATTTCAAAGCTGCTAGAAAAAAAGAGTCATCCAACCAGTCCCAGCGGACCAAAGAGGATTCGAACTTACTCAAGGTTCTTTTTAGTTCCAAAAAAGACAGGGGACTGGAGGCCAATTCTGGACCTAAGCAAACTCAATACCTTCATCAAGAAAGAAAAGTTCCGGATGGTCACGCTTCAATTGATCCTTCCATTCTTACAGAAGGACGACTGGATGTGCTCAATAGATCTAAAGGACGCGTACTACCACATCAAAATGGCCAGGGCATCCAGGGATCACTTGTGCTTCCGGCTGGGAGCCAGTCACTTTCAGTTTCGAGCCCTGCCCTTTGGTCTGACCTCAGCCCCCAGGGTTTTCACCAAATGTATGGCAGTGGTAGCGTCTCACTTGAGATGCCTGGGATTCCAGGCGTTTCCGTATCTGGACGACTGGCTCCTTTCTGCCACCACCGAGCGTCGACTGATTCAGGCCAGGGATTACACACTACAACTCTGTGTTCATCTCGGAATTTCCGAAAAATCTTTACTACAGCCATCACAGCATATCTCATTCATAGGAGCAGAATTGGATACGCGTTGCTTAATCCTAAGGCTTCCTCCAGAAAGAATAGCCTCCCTACAAAACCATATATCTCCAACTATTATCCAAAAAATCCCCAGCAAAACTGGTTCTGAAGGTTTTGGGTCTCATGGCAGCTTCCCTCATTGCAATACCTTTGGGAAGACTGCACATGAGAGTTCTTCAATGGCTACTGTTTGCACAATGGTCGTTCCAACAGTTACCCCTGACACACGAAATTCACATCACGAACATCTGCAAATCGCACCTGGCTTGGTGGCTTCAGACTTGCAATCTTTCCAGCGGAAGACCATTTGTGCTACCCACGCCGACAGCTACGGTGACCACGGATGCTTCCCTGATAGGGTGGGGGGGCATCTTTCAGGGACAGACAGTCCAAGGCGAATGGTCCAATTTGGAGTACAATCTGCACATCAATGTTCTAGAGATGAGGGCAGTGTTTCTAGCATTGCAACACTTTTCTCCCCTTCTTCCTCTAGGGACCATTGCAGTTCAGTCGGACAACATGTCCGTAGTCTGGTACATGAACAAACAAGGGGGAACCAAGTCTTATCAACTATGCAGAGAGGCCATGAGAATCTGGTAATGGGCGGAGTCCACGGGTCGCTTTCTGATAGCAACGCACATCCCGGGATTATCCAACGTCATAGCGGACAGGTTGAGCAGAGCCATCCTGTTACCTCACGAGTGGTCCCTCAAACAATCAATTGCAAAGGAAATTTTTCGCAAGTGGGGCCAGCCTTGCTGCGATCTGTTTGCGTCTCCAATGAACACCAAATGCAGAAGCTATTTTGCCCTATTACCTCCAGGGAAGTCCCCAGGGACGCTCTGGTTCACGATTGGCCCCCGGGTCTCCTGTACGCTTTTCCTCCTATTCCCCTGATTGCAAAATTTCTACAGAAAGCCAACAACCTGCAAAGGACAATTATCCTCATTGCCCCATTCTGGCCTCGTCAAATTTGGTTTCCCTTTCTTCTAGCACACCGAATTCGGGAACCCTGGATTCTGGACCCGGAGCCGGATCTGCTGACCCACTCGTCAGGGGCTCCCCACCCGTCGCTACTCTCCCTCAGACTAGCAGCTTGGCTGCTCTGCTTCCCTTCTTAGCCGAGTCTGATCTTTCACCCTGATAGAGTATCTCTTCGTACTAATCCATCCTTTCTTCCCAAAGTTTGCTCCGTTAATAATATTAATCAGTCCATTGAGCTCCCCACCTTTTTCAAGAACCACTCCAATAAGTTGGAATATATGTTACACAAGTTAGATGTTCATAGACAACTCAAATTTTACTTGGATAGAACAAAGGATCACAGAAAAACAGACCAGCTCTTTATAGCCTTTGCAGACAGCAAGAAGGGTATGGCAGTTACGAAACTAACTCTTTCCAAATGGCTTTCCGATTGTATTATTTTTGTTTATACTGCCTCTGAGCAAACTTTACCTATCAAGCCCAAAGGGCACTCTACAAGATCAGTATCTACATCCCTGGCTCATGCAGCCCGCCTACCGTTAGACACTATTTGTGCGGCTGCCACTTGGTCTAAACCACATACATTCATTACTCATTACAAAGTAGACAGGATTTCTAGGGACAGGGCAACCTTTGGTTCCACTGTGCTCAGGAACGTTCTCCCGTGAGTTCCTCAGGAACATGGAGCTAGGGACGCTACCCAGGTGTAAGAACAAACGGCGAGATTGAACACACTCACATATAGAAGTTATGTCCTTACCATAACGTTCCATGTGGAGTGTTCATCTCGCCTTTGTTCTTACATTCCCACCCTCCCGCCCTCAGGAAGAACGTCCAGTTTAGGTGTCTGGTTTGGTTCTTCTGCTTCTGCCTTGGTCAGTTGTTGTGACTATATTTCAGCTATGTTTTTTTGCATGAATGTGTTATATTCTCTTCTGTTGACTTCTGATTTGCTTGCAAACTAGATCTGAGGTAAAGGCAGAGGGGGATTGTGGGAGTTAGGTTCGTCTCGAGCTTCTTCTCGATGCAGAGCTTTGCCAAGCGGCCGACACGGAGCCGAGGATCGGCTCCGAACCCAGGTGTAAGAACAAAGGCGAGATGAACACTCCACATGGAACGTTATGGTAAGGACATAACTTCTATTTTCAGCTCTGCAAAACAAAAACGAATATGGCTCTTAAAAAAACACTAGATCCTGCAACTGCTACCCCCAATCTTTTAATATTAATTCCAATAAATAGCATTCAGCCCATTTTCAAACATATTTATGTAAATAATCACTATAATTACCCTCTATTGCATCCCTGAATACAGGTTTCTTAGTAATTAATTATGATTTCCATCCTTTAAAGATAATAATCTATAAATATACTACTTCTAACAGTTAATTTCAGTACTGTCTACCCTGTTTTCTTAGCTCTAAAGGATTCCAAAAACTACCCCTACTTTACTGATTGTTTTTCTGCATAATCCTTTTATGAGTGTAGCCCCACTCCATTCGCTCTTGCTACACTGGGCTCACTTTGCTCCCCTACACCCCACTCCATTCGCTGTTGCTGCACTGGGCTCACTTGGCTCCCCTACCGTAACCCCATTCGCACCCACCCCCTCTTCATTTATTTTTTGTTCTAAGGCTCCTTTTCTAATCACTTGTCATGCAATCCTAGACTATCTCCTATCTTTTAATTATGAACCCTACACATTTATCTCGCATATAAACATTAACATATATCACCTGAACACCCCCTTAGCCCATTTCCACAATCTGTTTTTCTCTGCATACACAAATTTATTTCCTCCTTCTTAATCTTTCATTATTGCATAGTACAAAATGTCAGAACTTAATTACGCTACCCTTCTCCCTTTGGACATAATTGTTGCCCTTATGCTATTAACACATGCAACTTCCCCTCAGCTACTCACAAACAGACCTAGCTTCAAAATCACCCACCCTATCGACCCACAATGAAATACCACCAAATAGCTTTTCAAACATATCAGCAAGCTTTACCAAACTTACCATACTATACTTTTCAAAGTTAAAATGTCTAGACTTCTCTGTAGAACCCACTCCACAGCTACATCTTACCTTACTTTTGTACAAAACACTAATTGACAATAACAAGCAATTCCCTCACCTTAATAACTTAGGACAATGTGGAGACATCTACACTAACACAGATGTTCTCTAGGAGGGACTGACACAGAGAAACAACTGGTGTCAGAGCCAAGGACTAAAACTAAATGCCAAGAAATGCATAATAGTATCCTTTGGGAAGTCATCTATCCCTGGTAACTATCATATTGACAACACACCACTTAGAGCTGACCCAGGAGTCAGGGACTTAGGGACACACACAGATAGTAATCTAGCCTTTGACCATCATGTGTCTGCAGTGGTGAGGAAATCATTCTATGTTGCACAACTTATAAACAAAGGTGTGATATCTAAATCCAAGAAAGTCATTGTTCCACTCAGCATTCATCAGACCTATGATTGAGTACAGTGCCCCATCTGGCATGTACCTAACCAGACATATCCAAAAATTAGAACGTCCATAGAGGTTCCTCACTAAGGGAATATAGGGTGTAAGAAAAATGTCCGTTGCTGACCTCCTCAAGGCCCTATCCCTGTATTCTGTCTCCTACAGGATTTTGAGGGGAGATCTATGCCTGGCATACAGGGTATTGTCAGACCCAACTTTGATGGACCTCCCACATATCCACAAAACAAAGAGCACCACAATTACCCATTCTGAAGACTTAAACCTTGCCCCTCCATCCATGTGAAGCAGAGTTCCTCCCTAACCCAATTCAAAGACATGTTGCAAAGACGTGTCTGGAGTGTTTCTCCCCAGGCCTCCGTTGAAAATTGGCTTCATTCCAAGTTGGACTTTCCCAGTAAACAAATGTTAAATAAATAAAAATAAATAAATGCAACTTGGACAATTGGATGGGAAACCAGAAATTCATCCCTGGTTTGGCACCTATGTCTCTAATGGACACAGGTAATCTATAAATGGTTAATCTCCCAGGCCCATGTTTGCACTTATCAAGGGTATCAAAACTTGTCAAAGATTTGGGATGCATGGCTAGAGGCCCTTTAGGTCATTAGCCTAGTAAACACCTATGAGCCTCTTCCCCTGATCTCTGTTCTCCTTTGGGCTCAACTCCACCCAAGAAAATTGCAAAATCCACAGATCTGACTACTACTTTGTATCGAACTTTGTCTAAACCAAGATCCTCAGATACAATTGTCCCTTTGGATTCAAATCAAAGTCTCCACGCCAGAGGTCTCCTGGATTTTCCCCAGTGCTTATCACCCCAAGACTCCATTCATCTTTCTTACAGGCGACACCTTGACAGATTTCCAGACCACCCTCAACCTCTTCATCCTTCAGGTCAGCTAGGAACCTGACAGAACCAGATGTGGACAGGATGACGAGAAAGTTGGAACCCAGATTCAGTTGAAAATCATCGTAGTTCCCCCTCCCATTGGATACATGAGCCTCCCACCAGTCCAGTCCTAACTTTTGACTCCTGTTCCAATCCAGCCCCTGGTTTCAGAGTCTCTGGATCCTAAGGCCTGGCCCTCAGAGACTCTTGCACCCTCTCTGATCCCAGAAGGCTCTGACTCTTTCAGATCTGGAAGGATCTCAGAGCCGTAGCATTGGCAGCAAATCCGGGGATTTGGGTTTGACTCCAGTATTTATGGAGCTGTCCCTTCCCCTCAGAGTCTCGGCACTGGACAGCTCAATTCAGACCTCTGTGTCATGGCAAGGTGTTGAGGATGCTCAGTTTCATCCTTGGCAGATGACTTCAGCTCCTCCCAGGTCAGTTCTTGGTTTACCTGTGACCTCTACCTTTGAAATAGTGGAGGAACGTGTTTTTTTACCTCTGTGGACCAAACATCCTTGTCCCCCTCAATTCTACCCTTCCAGGAGTGTCTACTTTGGATCCTGAGTCTTTTCATTTTGTTCCATCAGGACTACTGGCCCTATCAAGCCTAGAGACAGTAGTCATCCAGGATTTTGCTCACACTGCTGACTCCTCCCTGGATCATCTGACTAGACACCCTGCTCGGAAGTGTACATGTGAAAGGATGCACTTAGATTCCCCGCAGGAGTCTTTAACAGAAGACATTGACTTTGATGAAGGGGTGGAGTCCCCCAGATCAGCCTTTGCAGATGTCTCTTTTTCGGTGAAATCCTCAAATTTTTGAAACAGAAAGGTGGTTGGTCTTCCAACGCCCTCCCAAGAAGAGTCCATGCTTTTTTTTTATTTTTTGAACACCTTTATTGATTTAGCCCTTGTGACACAGGCAAATTTACATTTATATAAAAGTAATCAAACTGTATTAACAAGTTCACATATATTGCTATATATTATATAATGTAAGCAATATTACATAAATTATTCAATTCATGCCCCTATTTTAAACAAGAAACACCTTTATTAAACCAAAAGTTATGACATAGGTAATCATACATTTATATTAATGAAAACAAACCACACTGACACAGTCCTAGTTGCAAGCATTTTACATCACAAACCATGCTGACGCGCTCCCAATTGCAGTCATTATAAATCACTTATCTACCCAATCATTTTCAGTCAAGCATTACATAGCTCATTTAAAGTCCTGCCTTCTTTTAAACCTCATTTCTCGTCTGTATGTATTGCTGCCACGATTCCCATTTTTTTCCTATGTGGTTTGCTCCTACCCTTTTCTAAAGATCTCCATTCCAATTATTTTATCTCTGATACTAAATTCACTACTTCTAGTATAGCTGGTTTACATTTTGATTTCCATTTTCTAGTAATTGCTTTTTTGGCAGCCAGCATAATTAAACACAGCAAGGCCTTACCATGTGTAGGCAATTTCGATTCTGTATCATAGCTCAGAAAAATCATCTCCCTCATCACATCAATCTGCTCATCCAGCATCTCCAACAGTGCATCTCGCAGGGAATCCTTAAACTCCGCCAACTCGCCATAGTCCCAGAAAATATATTCCCAATTACCTCTTTCTTTCCCATCACACCTCCAACATTTGCTGGCTACCTGAGGAAAAATTCTCTAAAAGTTTACCAGCAAAAATCCGAAATCATCTAGATTTTGTTGCATGTTTGGGAGACATGCATATATCTGCCCATTGTTTCTTTGTGAATTGCTTATCCAGTCACTCTTCCCAATCCTTTCTAACCTCCTCTGCTTGATTCTTATAATTATCATGTAGTATTTTATATGCTGTACAAATTATTCTTTTTTTTTTTAATAACAGCATGTTAAGCTGTCAATCTCGCTTTCATTCTTGCTGGATGGGTTCAGAGCCGAACCTCGGCTCTGAATCGGCCTATTACTAAACTTCGAGTGCTATTTTTACCAGCTCGAGGCTATCCTGTGTCCCATAATGCTAGGCGTGATATACCCAGACCTCGTTTGCCGCTTCAGCTACGAGGTTGCATCTTTTTGCCAGCTCCAGGTTGTATTAATATTTTTCTTGTATTTAGTCAGCTTTTTGGGTTATAATCTTAGCGATAGTTATTCCTAGTTACTACCATATAGATCCCTGTTTAGAATCCCCTCCTAGGTAGTTTTTTTCTACAGTTTTCCCCTCACTAAATAGTTAGGCCTTTGGCCAAACTTCTTCCATACAGTTCTGTAGTAGTAAATCCCTTTGGATTTTTTCTGTAGATGTATGTGTGTGCCTAGTTAAATTGTGTTAAAAAGTGTTGGGTTTTTTGTTTGTTTTTCTTGGTTTGTTACAAGCTTTTTGTGTGTGTGTGTGTGTGTGTTGGCTGATTATGACTAGACCACCCAGAGTTCTCTTTTTCTGCCCATCATCCTTGTTTCAGGATGTCGAAAGACACCAAGGTCTCGGGCTTCAAGAAGTGTGACTCGTGCTGTCAGAGGATGTCTCTGACAGATGGTCACACTTCTTGTGTATATTGCTTGGGCCCTCTGCACCTGCAGGACTCTTGTTCTGTCTGCCATGCGTTCAGTCCATGAGTCCTGCAGGAACGCAGAAACAAACTTATTTTGAGAGGCTTGTTGAAGCCTGAAGGTTCCCCGGCTAAGCCTTCATCGGGTAAACCTTCCAAGCCCGCCAAACCGTCGGCTCCATGTTCAGAGCCGTCGCCGAGTGACACTACTACTATTACCACTGCATCGGTTCCAGCCGGAACCGATGATTCAAGGCCTCAGTCGGCTCCGACTCTGCTGTCGGAGCCGTCTTCAAGCAGAAAGCGTTCCAGGTCTCCTTCCCTGGAATCTGTCCATTCGGCTCCGTTGTCTCCCTTGTTATCGGAGCGGAGTTACAGGTCCCATTCCTCTCTGTCTTCCAGGCTGTCGGACCATGACCTCGAGAGGGTGGTTAGCAGACTACTTAAGTTGCAGGCACTGGCCCAAATGTTGCATAGCCCTACTCATCAGGCAGTGGCTATCACTACTCCCTCTTCGATTCCTCCTCTGACTCTTTCTCTGAATTCGGAGCCGGAGATCGTAGGGGTCGGAACGTCGGAGCCGATACCACTCCTTTCGGCTCCCTCGTCGGCTCCGATCTCTTCCTTGGTTCCATCCTTGGAGGGATCCGGGCGCCGGGACTCCCTCATCGGTTCCGATGGGGTGAGTGGCATCGGACCCTTGTCCGAACCCGTTCTCCCTCTCACAGCCTCGGCGCAGGTGAGTTCGGCCCCGACATCGGCCTCTGAGCCGTCCCTCTCGGTGCCGGGAGGAGTCCTTGTCTCCTCGGAGTGGGGACCCCCTTCCCTGCCTGATAGGGGTGCCTTTGAGGTCATGAGGAGTGTGCTGGCCCCTGTGCCTGCTCCACGGTCGGCTCCTTCGGCTCCTCCCTCTATGGTGCCTGCTTCAGTCTCTATCCACCCTTCCAATCCCGAGCGTGGAGAACTGATGCTACAGGTAACCCCATTGGGTGTATCCTCCTCTTCCGAGGCCTCCCCTGATCCTTCAGGGGAGCCCCCTCGAAAGAGAAAATGCAAGAGGAAGCATGTAGACTCCCCTGAGTCAGTTACATCGGACACCGACTTGGATGAGTCAGAAGGGTCCCCAAGGTCCCCCTCTGAGGATGTCTCATTTTCTGACATCCTGGAGATTCTTAAGCAGAGGGGAAACTGGTCTGCCCTTAACCCTTCTGAGGATGAGTCGGTGTACCTGGATGCGTTCGGTTCTCGCCCTTCCACCTCCTGGGTGTCTCCGCCTTTCGACCCACTCATGGATGTGGTGGCTCGAAAGGCGTGGACAGCTCCGGATACTATGGAACCAACTCCCCGGAGGCCTACAAAATTTATTACAGCCCCTTCTGACAAGCAGTTTCTAACTAAGGGCGTCCGTGTTGATGCCATGGTGGTGGCGGCGGCCACTAAAAAGGAGTTGGCTGACCCTTCAGTACCTGTCCATCCTCCTAATAAGGAATCTAGGACTATGGACAGGTATGGTAAGTGGATGTTTTCCTCAGCAACCTTTGCTATGCAGTCGCTGAATTATTTGTGCCATTTCACTCGTCTCCAGAGAGACCTTCTCAAGGAACTGGGTGATACCTTACAGGACCCATCAGCTGCGGGGTCTCAGGAAAAGATCAACTCCCAGCTGGGGACCCTGAACTCTATTGTCAACTCCTCCATGCGGCTCATTTCCTATGCAGCCAATGGAGCGAGTAGGGCTGCAGGCACGAGCGTTGCTCTAAGGAGACACGCCTGGATGCAGCTTTGCAATTTTGCTGATCCCTTCAAGGCGTCCTTCACTAACACCCCCTTTGATGGTTCTGCCTTGTTTGGACCTCAAGTGAAGGATACATTGACCAGGTGCGAGCAGGAAGGCAAGACTCTCTCTACCGTAGGAGTCCATTTTTCTACCCCTTCTAGACCATAACCTAAGGGTCAGAAGAGTGGGAAAATGTGGTTCCACAAACCTCAGGGAGTACTGCCTGACGCACGTGGTGAGCTTCCCTCCAGAGGCAGAGGAGGGAACAATAATAGACGCCGCCCGAGAGGTGAGGGGGTCCGCAGAATCAGGGTAGCAGAGAATCCTTCTCTGACAAACCCTTCCAGCACCCCTGAGGAGCTGCCCGACTGTCCACCTTTGGAGGCAGTCGGAGGAAGACTATCACTGTACCCAGAAGCCTGGCATTCCTTTACACAAGACAATTGGGTACGGTCGATCATATCCGAGGGTTACAAAATTCCCTTTATTCATACCCCACAACAGCCAAAAGGGCCCCTTCCAGACATTCCACCCGGTCTGAGAGATCAAGCAGCACTAGAAATTTTAAAGCTGCTAGAAAAAAAGAGCCATCCAGCCAGGCCCAGCAGACCAGCAAGGATCCGGAGTCTACTCCAAGTTCTTTTTGGTACCAAAAAAGGCAGGGGACTGGAGACCTATTTTGGATCTCAGCAGGCTGAACAAGTCTGTTCAAAGAACGAAATTCCGGATGGTCACGCTTCAGTTCATTCTACCCTTCCTGGGTTAGGACAATTGGATGTGCTCTATAGACCTTCAGGATGCGTACTATCATATCAAAATGAACAGGCGCTCCAGGAGGTTTCTCCGCTTCCGGCTGTGAGCCAGTCACTACCAATTCAGAGCCCTGCCCTTTGGCCTCACCACAGCCCCCAGGGTGTTTACCAAATGCATGGCCGTGGTTGCGGCTCACCTGAGACTACAAGGATTCCAGGTGTTTCCATACTTAGACGACTGGCTCCTTACTGCCACCACCAAGCGTCAGCTACTCCATTCCAGAGATTATACCCTCCAAATTTGCAACGAGCTAGGTATTTCTATAAACTCTGAAAAGTCTGCCTTGTCAATCTATTACCTTCATAGGCGCTGTTTTAAACACTGTGGAACTGTCAGCAAAACTGCCTGTACAAAGGATTTCAGACATTCGCCATCATGTTCAAATCCTACTACAAGAGAGCAGAGTCCAGGCCAGATTTGTACTAAAAACCCTAGATCTCATGGCAGCAGCCATCACATTACTCCCCCTAGCTCACTTTCACATGCGGATCCTGCAATGGATGCTGTTTTCCCAGTGGTCCTTTCAACAGCTTCCAATGTCACACAGCATTCTAATCACTCAGTCATGCAAAAGGCACCTTTCATGGTGGATGGTCTCCCCTCAGGTTCTTCAGGGCAGACCTTTTGTCCATCCTCCTCCTGTGGCTACTGTGATGACGGATGCCTCCCTGATCGGGTGGGGGGGGGGCATTTTCAGGGCAGGACAGTCCAGGGCACATGGCAACCTTTCGAAGGCCACCTGCACATAAATGTCTTGGAAATGAGAGCGGTACTTTTAGCATTGCAGGCCCTTCAAGACTCTCTACCCACCGGGATTATTGCAATTCAGACAGACAATATGTTTTTAGTGTGGTACATCAACAAGCAGGGCGGAACCAGGTCCTACCCCCTGTGTCGAGAAGCACTCAGACTTTGGCAGTGGGCGATCTCTTCTCAAAGGTTTCTGGTAGCAACGCATATCCCCGGGAAGTCCAACGTCATAGCGGACAGGCTGAGCAGAGCCATTCTCATGCCCCACAAGTGGTCTCTCAACCAGCTAGTAGCGTAAAAAATCTTCAGGAGGTGGGGTCAGCCTTGCTGTGATCTTTTTACAACCCCTCAAAAAGCAAATGCCCAGACTTCTTCACCCTCTTTCCTCTCCCAGGTCTTCCCCCAGAGACGCTCTAGTCCACGATTGGCCCCGGGGTCTTCTGTATGCTTTCCCCCCCTTTCCCTTAATTACTCAGTTAATCCAGAAAGCAACTGTTTTGAGATCCAGAATGATCCTTGTTGCCCCTTACTGGCCTTGACAAATTTGGTTTCCGTTCCTGCAACGTCATCTACTAGATCAGCCCTGGCATCTGGACCCAGCGCCAGATCTTCTGACACATCATTCGGGCGGGCTGCATCAGTCTCTCTTATATCTCAACCTCACAGCTTGGTCGCTCTACTTCCAACCCTAGCCAGGCTTCCCTCATTCAGTTTATGACATCATCCTCGCTTCGCACAAGTCTACTACCAGAAAGACTTATGCTAGCAAATGGAAGCGTTTCTCTGTTTGGGCAGGGGAGAAACAAGTTGCCCTTTTACAGCTCCTGTCCATACAGTTTGAGTTTTTGGCAGAACTTTTTCAAATGGGATCTTCTTCATCCACCATCAGAGTTCAGTTGGCAGCTATTGCGAATTTTCATGTTGGATTGTCAGAGACCAGCATTATGTCGCACAAACTTTGTAAAGCCTTTCTAAAAGGAACCCTCCCCCACCATGGGACCTAAATTTGGTGCTGTTGTCTTTAATTCTCCCTCCCTTTGAGCCTGCGGCTTCCTGTTCATTAAAGTTGCTCTCTTGGAAAACTCTGTTTTTAGTAGCCATCACTTCAGCGTGAAGGGTATCGGAACTTCAAGCCCTTTGTGTTCGCCCTCCCTACCTTGTTTTTCACAAAGATAGAGTGTCACTTAGGACTAATCCGTCCTTTTTACCCAGAGTACTTCCTGAAAAAAATCTGAATCAGACCATCGATCTTCCTGTTTTCTTCCCACTTTATACCAATAGGTCTGAATGGAAGTTACATTGTCTAGACGTTCACCGTCAATTACGCTTCTACCTGAATAGAACCAAGCAGATGAGGAAATCAGAACAGCTCTTCCTGTCTTACGCGGAAGGGAAGCAAGGCCTGCCAGTTTCCAAAGTAACCTTGTCCAGGTGGTTGACCTCTGTTATCATACTGATTTACCAATTGAGGCATAATGAGCTCCCTATTAAGCCCAGAGCTCATTCAACCAGAGCATTAGCTTCTTCAGTAGCCTTTCAGGCAAGATTGCCAATGGATTCCATTTGTGCAGCGGCCACATGGGCCTCTCCTCATACCTTCATTTCTCATTACAAGCTGGTCATGACCTCTAGAAGTAGGGCTGATTTTGGTTCCACTGTACTCAAGAGTTTGTTCCATTGAGCCACCCAGGACTAAGGTGCTAGGGACACTGTCCCATCCAGCAAGAATGAAGGCGAGATTGACAACTTAACATTGAGAAGTTATGTACTTACCATAACGTTCCATGTTAGTTGTCTTCTCGCCGCCTTTCTTGCGTCCCACCCTCCATCCACCTAGCCTGGCAAGACAGAGAGTATCTTCTGAGATGTGTTATCATGAGAGTTATCTCCTTAGCTACCTCCCTTCCCTTTCTTGGTAACTCTTATAAGAGTTTTATATACCTAGATATATAGAGGTAGATATATATAAATATATAAATATATATATATATATATATATATATATATATATATATATATATATATATTCTCTGTCATGGTGGGGACATGTATGTCCATAGTGTTAGCTATCAAACGAGATCTGGGTATATCACGCCTAGCATTATGGGACATAGGATAGCCTCGAGCCGGTAAAAATAGCTCTCGAGCTTTAGTAATAGGCCGAGTCGGAGCCGAGGTTCGGCTCCAAACCCATCCAGCAAGAAAGAAGGCAGGAAGAAGACAACTAACATGGAACGTTATGGTAAGTACATAACTTCTCATTCTGTTCTAAAGTCTACTAAAAACTCTACCAGTGCTTATCATTCGTTTAGGACCCCCCCCATTTCCTTCTGTTTGCTTATACTTTGATATCAATCCTTGATAGGGAAGGTAATCTCTAACCTGCAGTCCAAATAAATTCTTGGCATTTTCACATTGTGTCATCTTTCTCTCTCTAGTTATTTGCTCAAAATACCTAGATTCCTTTGCCAGTTTTCTCCAATAAATTCCAGCCACTCTTGCTTATTGTCTATATTCCTAATTGCAGTCATCCCTATCAGCAGAATCTCCTTTCTCCATTACCATGTTGGCTTAGTTCTTAGGGGTCTATATTGTAAAGTCGAACGCTTACCTCATTGAATACATAAATGTCGACCCGTTGTCATCGAACCGCGAAAACATAGATCGTCCAGAAGATCGAAAGCGGAGACGTCGAATCGTCATGGTTGGCCTTCTGTGGTATAGCTCCGTAAGGTAAGTGTGCGATAGTTACGGACCTTAGGGTTAGGGTGCAGGTTAGGGTTAGGGTGCAGGTTAAGTTAAGTGCATATATGGTGGTATATGTAAGATTTAGTGTAGGTTTAGAAGCAGGGTTTAGTTTAGGGTTAGAAGTAGGGTTTTGGTTAGTGCATGTATGTGGTTTATTTAGTTTGTTTGTGTAGGTAGTATGTAGTGGGCGGTGGGGTGGGGCAAGTATGACAGTTCGTCTTTTTGAATTTCGCGGTTTCGGGCATTCGGTGTTTATGCGGTTCAATGACGACAGGTCAACGTTTAGGTATTCTATGAGGTAAGCGTTCGAATTTATAATATAGACCCATTCTTAGGATAATTTCTGCTACTTTATAGGTGTAATATTCTGTATGATTACTTTTATTTCCCTTAAAGGCTTGCATCCAAAATCCCAGTCTCTCCTTGTTTCTTGAGCTTCCCCTTTCATCATCATCCCTTTCCACTTTGATTTGTAGTTTCCTGCTTGTGCTATGTAGAGGAGCCTTAAATGTGTAGCTCTGAAATATCCTTTCAAATCTGCCCTCTTCTACTGGAAGAATCATCTCATCCCACTTGAATCTTACCATCCCCCCCCATAAAGTCCTTCAACTCTTTATTAATTGCTATCCACAACTTCTCCTCTACTTGATAAAAATATGCCTGACCTTGTATAAGACTCATTATCATCATCTTCTTTCAGCTGTTCCCATTAGGGGTCGCCACAGCAGATCACCTGTTTCCATTTCTTCCTGTCCTCTGCATCTTGCTCTGTCACACCAACCACCTGCATGTCCTCTCTCACCACATCCATAAGCCTTATCTTAGGCCTTCCTCTTTTCCTGTTACCTGGTAGCTTCATCCTTAGCATTTTTTTCCCAATATACTCAGCATCCCTCCTCAGCACATGTCCAAATCAACGTAATCGTGCCTCTCTGGCTTTGTCTTCAAACCTTCCAACCTGGGCTGACCCTCTAATATACTTATTTCTAATCCTGTCCACCCTCATAACACCCAGTGCAAATCTTAACATCTTTAATTATGCCACATCCAGCTCAAACTCCTGCCTTTTTGTCAGTGCCACTGTCTCCAAACCATATAACATAGCTGGTCTCACTACCCTCTTGTAGACCTTCCCTTTCACTCTTACAGGTACTCATCCGTCACAGATCACTCCTGACACTCTTCTCCACCCACCCACTCCATCTTGCCTGTACTCTCTTCTTCACCTCTCTTCCACACTCACCATACCTTATTTAAGACTAATGGAACTAAAAGCATTTTAACTGCTTGTGTCTTACTATCCATACCCATATAACAAAGCTTCCATTTTCTCAGTTGTATTCTCTCTTGTTTATTCTCTTCCCACATATCCTTAGCTGCCACACCAGAATCATTTTAATCCATACTCCTAAATACTTCATTTTATCATGTCCCCATAAATATGGATATTGCTGAACCAATTCATGCGTGGGTACATAATTTACCACTATTGCCTTTGTTTTAGCTTCATTAATTTTGTATATTGAAAATATTTGAAACTGTCTCAAAATGTTCCACAACACTGTAATGTCTCTTTTTGGTTTTGTCAGGTATAAAATTATATCATCTGCAAATAGAGCCAGCTTTTCTCGACTACCATACCAATTATATCCTTGCTGAGTCCTTTATTTTCTTTGCCAATGATTGTAAATATAATGCACATAAAGGGGAAAGAAGACACCCCTGCTTGGTTCCTCTGCTCAAGCAGAAATTATCAGAGCGGATCCCACCCACTTTAATTTTGCCTCTGAACCCCCATATATCCTCTTAATCAACCTTATAATTTTTTCAGGAAATGCAAATGCTTCATTGCCCTGCTTATAAAGTCCCAGCTTACTCTGTCAAATGCTTTCTGTGCATCAAGACCCACCAACAACAGTGGTATTTTCATATATTCTGCTTCCCTCTGGATCATCAGTGTTCTATTAATGTTGTCAAATGTTTACCACCCCTCCACAAAGCCACATTGATCCATATCTATCAATTTTAGCATTATAAACCTAAACACTTTATAATCCTGTTTTTTTATTGAGATGAGCCTGTATGAAGCTGCATCTCCAATTATTACACCTACCAGTACTTCCTTATAGGATGTTGGTACTGCTCCTCCTCGTAAAATACTGTTAAACAATACCTTCCAGATTTTTATCAGTTTTGTCCCTCCTAGCTTCCAAACGTCCCCAGAAATACCATCTATTCCTGGGACTTTCCTTTAGATTGGTTATACATTGCAATTTTAATCTCATCTCCTCCTATCCTAACCGTTAGTAATTGAGCCTCATCTGCCTGTAACCTTGGCATATTTAAATCTTCCGTAAACATTTCTATTTGTATCTTTTCTTGATTTTCATATTTCTCTGCTTTATGCAGACTTTCACAGAATTTCTGAAATATTTCTTCTACCTCTACAGGATCTCTTGTTACCTTCCTTGTTATAGGCTCCCTAAGCTTGGTGACAGCCCTTTCTACTCTCTGTTGCCTGTGTCATTGTGCTAAAAATTTTTGTGCTGTAGTGTTATAAAAAAAAAAACTGTTAACAGCAGTCTTTCTAAACTCATGCATTTTATCGAGGTAATACGTTATTTTCTGCTTCGCATTCTGCAGTTGATCGTCTTCTTGTTCTTTGAGATTCCCCCTATTCTGCAATATTTTAACATTTGTCAGTCCCACTAAATAATTCTTGTTACTACTTAACCATAGCTCCCTTTCTTGTATTTCCACCCTATTTTTAAACTCCACCTTAATTTTCCCACTCCCTAGGTATATTTTAGAAGTAATTTTTATTCTCTTGAATAGCTCCTGAAAAATCTCCACTACCTATTCCTTAAATTCCTCTCTTTTCAACAGATAGGTGGGAAAGCGTCTGTGTCTCATTTTTATTTTGTTATTATCGGTGTACGATTTGAAATAATTATTGGGTGCTTATCAAGACCATCAGTTAAATGCACATGTTCCTGTAAAATGTAAATTCTGTCCAGCCTAGTCCAAATTTTATATCTTGGGGAATAATATGTAAATTTAATTTGAACTCTTATTAGTGAATTCACATCTTCCATGCCAAATATTTGCATAAATTTCTTCAGAAATATACCCTCCTTTGTTATACTTTCCCTTTTGGGTCCCCCAGACACATCTTCACTGCTGCAAATCAAATTCCATTCCCCACCTATAAGTAATATGCCTTGCTGAAAACTGATTATTTCTCCCAGAATTTTCATAAGCTTCGTTATAGCATTTTTAGGTGGAGTATAAATACATGCCAGTGTAAACTTCCTCCCTTGCTAGTAGCCCCCTAGCACTACAAGTCTACCATAAGTATCTTTTTTTATCCTCTTTTATCACTATTGAAGCTCCTCTTGCAATTAATGTAAGTATTCCTCTTTTCCTTTGTCCCAGATATTCCGTTGAATAACCATCCTGAAAACCTTTCTTCATCAAATTCACTTTCATTTCTTTCCAAGTGCATCTCCTGTAACATAGATATTTACACTCTACATTTTTAATATAGTTCACTATTCTTTCTTTTTTGTATTTGTCTGTGAGACCACTGACATTTAAAGACATTACAGAAGGCATCGTTGTATTAAAAAGTTATTACCACCTTTTATGTATAACATCTTTTTTGTTAAATGTCTAGTTCCATCTTTTGTGTTGCATGCATACACTGTATGGCAGGTTAAACTTTTATATAGCTGTTTCTTATCATATCCATTTCAGCTGGTCATATCTTACAAAACTTGTGTTTTATTGAAAGCCTTAAAACAAAGAAAAAAAATAATACCCCCTAAAACCTATTAATTTAATACTAACACACAAAACTATGTACATCTTCAAATATTGAAGTTTTACCCTCCTAATAGGAACAAATATCCCAAACTGACAGCCACACTCACAGACTTGAGTTAACTTAAAAGAAAGGATGTCCTGTTCATATGTTGCAGTATTCATAACATGATGGAGTCTGCTGCAGGCAATCCTGAATGTTTGGCCAGTATACAAAAGTCTAAAGCTACTGTTGGGTACGTACGATGCCGCTCATATGTCCCCATCCAACTTCAGTTATAAAGCAGATATTGGCATGTACCATCCTCAGAACTTTTCTGCTGCCAGTCTACATGCCATCTCTGGTCATTTGCCCAACAGCAAACTTGTGGATTCCAAGATAATTACCCCTTTGGAAGTTTGTTCTTAAATTGTTTGTGCTGCAGTTGTTTTGCTGAGGATACATGTCATCCAGAAAGGGCAAGTGTCAGTGTGGAAGGCAAATTCCACATCGGGATTCCACGATCTGTGCCTTTTTTGTGTAGGCCATAACCATGACCATACCTCCTGTACTACTTACAAAGCCTTTGTTCCAGAGACCTTTCACAGTCGTCTCGCTTTTCCTCAATTTTATTTAGAGAACCAGTGCCTTAAGCACTTAGTATGCAATGCCATGGAAGGCACATAGGGCCCTTCAGGAAAGCCTGTTTTTAAAAAGGCCAAGAAATCTACGCCTTAGGTCTCTGCTGCTCCTTCGATTCCAGACATCACTCCTGAGGCCATTATTGGCCCAGAGACCTGTTCGGAGGAAGGTGGTGATTCTTCCATGGGGTACCATTGTGGCCACAAAGGATCGTGCTAGCATGTCCTCTTTGGAAATGCAGGTGTCTGTAATGGGCTTATGAAGGGATCCCAGGCTCATAGTCTCTGAAGGTCCTCACAGAATTCCACAAATCCTTGTATGTGAAGACATCCCTAGCACCATTATCAAATGTAGGCCTTCATCTGGTCTCTTGTCTTTCCACCGTATGACTATTTCACTAAAGAAAAAGCAAAAAATTATGCGTTCTTCTCCTCCTCAGGAACATTCTGTTGACCGGCGAGCCTTTTCTCAAGAGCTGTTTAATGATTTTATGGCCCTTAGGCAATCTGCAGGGACCTCTCTCCCTTCTCCTTCCCTTTCTCCAGTTTCTCCTCAAAAGAGAATTAGGATTGAGGATTCCTCAGATGAAGATGAATCCTCTAGGGATGAGTGTCTGCCATATTCTGCCCAGATGTCCTCTCTATTGTGGTATGCTTCCCCAGAGGAGGAATCGGGTGGTACAGAATCACACAGGGAGGATATTACCTTTGGTGTGAACATTGTGAAGATGAGAGAATTTTTCAAGCAGGATTGCTCTCAGGTTTCAGAAATACAAAAACAATATTATGATCTGTTACAGATGGATTTCCCTTCCCCATCTGCAGTACCTCCAGTTCTACCAGCTTTCTTAGATGTTTCTCCTGTACTAAGTGTCCAGATTCACAACCTACTGCCCCTAAAAGGCCAGATAAGTTTTACAAAGCGCCAGAAGACTACATGATTTTGTTTAAGTGCCCTTCTGCAGATCCAGCTACAGTCTCAATGACTGCAAGTAAGCCTTTGCCTTCAACTTCCCTTGTCTCCTTGGATAAGGAGAGCAAACATATGGAAAGGTTGGGGGAAAAAAGTGTATATTTCAGCCACACCTGCCTTTAGGGCCATAAGCTACCAGACACATATGGCCAAATATACCTTTGCCCTCCTTTCTCAAGCCCCACTAAGCTCATTTCGGAGCTTCCAGACTCAAGACACCAAGTCTCAGCTTTCTTCCATTTTGGGTTCCTCTGCTCAAGTGACACATCATGCCATTAAATGCAGCTATGATGCAGTGGAAGCATCTGCCAGATCTGATGCATACTTCTCTGTCCTGAGGAGGTACACTTGGCTGAAATTCCAGCCACTACCAGACAATATCAATGCTACAATTATGAATGCTGCATTAGATTCCAAGGCCTAAACTGGATCTGCAGCTGCAGAACTTTTCAAGGCCTTGCAAGAAAAGGGCAAAGAGCTCCAGGACATTAAATGTATTTTTGTGTCACCAGTTCCAAAATTTCAAAGGAACTATCCTTCTAAAACCCCCTTTGTAAGGAAGCTATCCAGACCCCCTCCTTTTAAGAGTAAAACAAGTGCTAGAAAACTGTACACTGTCAAGACTACTTCTACTACTACTCCTGCTCAGAAACCACCCTTTCTGAGCAAGCCAGGTAGTCTGTGGATACCAACTTCTTTGCAACCAGACCCCACTATCCTTGCATCTTTCTCTGTCTCTTCCTGCTTGGAAACGGATCACCCAAGATGCACAAGTTCTTTCTGTTATCCTCAGCGGATACTTCTTGGTATGGAAGACTCTTCCTTCCTTCAGGGGTATTCCTCAACCCCTAAAAGACTAGTTGGAATTCTTTCCTCAGATGATTCACACCTTGATTTCTCAGGAAACCATTCAAGAAGTACCACCTTCCCAAATAGGGAAAGGATTATATTCAAGAATATTCCTAGTCCCCAGAAAAGATTGTCCTTGGAGACCCAGTCTACATCTGTCACTTCTAAATATATTTCTAAAGGTCCTCACCTTTTGCATGCTTTCCTTAGATACTCTGCTTCCTCTGATTCTTCCTCAGGCCTTCATGGTGTCCCTGAACATCAAGGATGCCTATCTTTACATCCCTATTCATCCTCTTTACAGGAAATTTCTGCACTTTGCTTTTGCTTCCTCACATTTTTAATTTTCTGCCGTGCCTTTTTGTCTGTCTACAGCACCAAGGGTCTTCACAAAATGCTTAGCTCCTGTTATTGCCTTTTGCAGACTCGGGTATTCAAATCTTTCCATACCTGGAAAACTTTCTTCTCCAGATTCCCCAAACATTCTTTTAGAGAACCTTCATTTCACAGTGTCTCTTCAGGAAAGACTAGGATTCACTATTAATTTCCAAAAATCCTTTCTCATTCCTGCACAAGGCTATGCCTTCCTAGGATGCAGAATACAGATGGATAAGATGTTGGCTTCCTTGCCTCCTCAGAAAGTCATCTCTCTAGCTGCTTTCTTTCTGGCTTCATTCCACTTCAGTCCTTGACAGCCAGGGAGTTCCTTCACCTGCAAGGCTTCATGGAATCCACTATTCCAATGTTACCTCTAGCCAAACTTCACATGAGGAAACTCCAGTGGTATCTCAGGTCAGCCTGGACGCAACATGCTCATCCACTAGATTTTGTTATTCCTCTCCTTCCCTGCTTGAAAAAAGAATTGCAGTGGTGGAATCAACAGGTTACCTTGAATCCAGGGCTTTCCCTTCAACCTCTTCTTCCATCTCAAGAGTTATTCATGGACGCCTCGGACATGAGATGAGGGGTAACCTTTGCCTCTTGAAAGGTTCAAGACATATGTTCTCCTTCCCAAATGAAGGAAAACATAAACGTAAAGGAGATGAAAGCTCTCATTTTGCCGTGCAAACCTTTCAACCTCTTTTTCTTCCACGTTTCTTAAAGTGGTTTACAGAGAATACCACAGTTCTTTGGTATGCCAACAAGGGGGGGGGGAATCGAGTCACATCTTCTGTGCAGGTTGACTCTCAAGGCTTGGGAGTTCACTACTCTGTATCAACTAACCCTTCAGGCAGTTTACATTCCTTCCAGACAGAATGATGTGACAGACGCATTGAGCAGGTCCATGACTCAGTCCCACGAATGGATGTTGCACAAGGATGTGTTTTTGGACATTATCCACTGGTGGGGTATTCCTCAAGTAGATCTCTTTGCCTCCCCTATGAACAGGCAACTTTCAAACTTTTGTGCCGGAGTACCTGATCCTCTGGCATGGAAGGTGGATGCCGTGTCCTTCTCTTGGAAGGTGATGTTTCTCTCTGCATTTCTCCTTCCCCTTCTACAGAAGGTTCTGTTAAAGATACAATAGGACCAACCAGATCTCTTGCTGGTGACTCCCTTTTGGCCAAGTCAACATTGATTAACCCTTCTGCTGCATTTAGCCAAGAGCAATCATCACAAGTTACTTCACAGTGTGGATCTACTCTCACAGGACACGGGATCTCTAATACATCCACCAATGTCAACCCTGCATCCGACATTGTGGGTGAATAGGGTTTTGATCTCTTTCAGACACCTGTTTTCTGAGGACGTGTTGCAAGTTCTGCAGGAGGCCAGAAAACCCAATACTGGGAAATCCTACATTTCCATATGGAAGAGGTTTTTCATCTGGTGTCTTTCTCAAAACCTGCAACCATTGTCTGTGGATATTTCAGTGGTTTTGTCTTACCTGTGTGAATTACTGAAGAGTGGGTTATCATACTCTTCAGTAAAACCTCATCTCCCAACCATTTCTCCTTTTCTTCCCATGACCCCTCCTTTGGTTTCAAGATTGGAAGTCAAACTTTCTTGAAAGGCGTCCTTCATATCAGACCACCAAGGAAATCAGCTCCTCCTCCTTGGAATCTTAATTTTGTCTTAGAAAAACGTACATAGCCTCCCTTTGAACCAGCAATTTCCTCTTCTCTCCAACACAGTGCTTCTTTTGGCTATCACTGTAGCCAGAAGGATTTCTGAATTTCAGGCCCTTATGGCTTCCTTTCCTTTCAATGTTTTCCACAAGGATAGGGTTTTCCTATGTACTATTCCCCTCCATTATGCCCAGGGTGGTGCATGAGTTGTAACTTTTAACCAATCCATTAAGTTGCCTACTTTCTTTCCCTCTCCACAGTCTTCTAACAAGAGGATTTTATACATCTTGGATGTGCATACACAACTCAGATTTTATTTGGATGAAACCAAGTCTATCAAAAATCTGATCGCCTCTTCATTTCTTATTATCCCATGGCTCAGAGCAAGCCTGTTTCCAAGCAGACAGTCTCCTCTTGGATCTCTAAGGCTATTTCTTTTTATTATGTGCTTCATGAAAAAGAAATCTTCTCCAGTTAAATCTTATTCTACTAGAGCTCTGTCGTCTTCAGATGCTTTTTTCAAAGTTCATGGATACTTCCTCTATTCTAGAAGCAGCTGCTTGGTGTTCTGTCCATACTTTCACAAAACATTACAAATTGGATGGTATATCTAGATCTAGAGCTGCTTTTGCCAGGGCTATTCTTCAGGGGTTTGTAGAGAGTGCTACTGCCTCTCCTCCCACTCTTTCTTCTGCATGAGCTTTGGTGTTTTCCCTCATGTTATGAATACTGCAACATATGAATAGAAGGACGTAGAATAGTTGTGTAAAATCTTACCATAACCATAGATGTTCTAGTCTTCCATAAGTTGCAGTATTCTGTCCCTCCCTCCTCCTCCTCCCTGAAGCTTGCTTGATTTCTGGATATGTGTGTATCTCAGTTTATCTCAGGCTGGTGTTCTTCCTGGGGTATTCAGTTCTGAGGATGGTATGTGCTGACATCTTCTTTACACCCAACGTCACTTTATGGCCGACTGGGACCTATGTATGTACAGCGTCCCATGTACCTAACAGTAGCTTTAGACTTTTATATACTGGCCGGACATTTGGGACAGCCTGCAGAAGACTCCCTCATGTTATGAATACTGCAAAATATAGAAGAGAAGGACATTTATGGTTATTGTAAGATTTTGCACAACTACTCTTTATCCATGCTAGACTCATGGTACAGCCTGTGCTTTTACTAAGTGCTGACTGGTTTCATCTTATCTGTATCACTCTTCCAGCTGAGAAAAGCCCTGAATGCTTTCAGAGAACATTATCTCCTACCCATTTTCTCTTTTTTTTCCCAGCCAATCACTCTCAACCACACTGTAACCAATTTCTCTTTATCAAATTGTCTCCATGGAGACGTGAGAACCAGACAGCCAGTTTCTCATTACCAGAGTGTCTCCATGGAGACATGAGAACCAGACACTCCATTTCTCTTTATCAGATTTTTTTCTATGGAGATATGAGGGCCAGATACAGAATTGCTAATAGGCATACATTCATCTGCTAGGAAAAAGCCTCATAATATTCAATCTGCTTTTTCATTTACTTCCTTTCTCTTAAAACTTGTTACTAAATCAATCTAAAGTCCTTAATCCAGTCATTCCTCCATGGAAGTATGAGGAAAAAGTACATTAATTTTTCTTGTGTCATTCTCTTTTAAACAGACTTTTTTTTTCATTGCAGTGCCTACATTTCTTAAAACTGAACAAGAAGAAAGAGAGAAGGGGAAAAAAGAACAGGAGCACCTATTTACAATCCTCAATACACTTAAAATAATTTACTTTATAGCATGTAAAGAACACCATACACTGCAAAAACAGTACTATTAAGAAAAAAATGATGTTCTTCATCTCACATTGCTGCAGTCCTTACATATGGGTAGTCCGCTGTCCTCGGTCGGCCCGAATACCAAAGTATTAGGCTGACGTCGGTCAAGGCGCTTAAAATTGACATCAGGACGTCAGGGTACAAAAGCGCATGACCGACGTCATTTCCTCAGTCTTTTTTGCCGCATGGTCCGATGCAGAAGCAGCGTTGCAAGTGCCGTTCGGCGTTCTGAAATTTTTCGAATTCGGAGTTTCAGACCGAATCCAAGTTGGCTAAGTACGCCGTTGGCGAATATTTTGGTTTTTTCTTGCCTCAGTGTTTTACCGGATGTCAGAAAAAGTGAATAACTGTATTTCTTGTGGGAAACAGATACCGCATAGGGATTATCATTCTTTGTGTATTCCTTGTTTGGGGCCTGAGCACGACGTTGTTGGGTGTCGCTTTTGTGCTAGGTTCAATAAGCGCACTATTAAGCGGAGGTTAGATTGTGCTAGGCTGGTCTTTGGGAAGCGGTGCAATTATAATATGCCGTCGGATTCTCCGGCGCCCGCTTCTGCGAAGAAGCGCAAAGACAAAGCAGTTAAACCCAGGCAAGATGAGTCGTCCGTTCCGGACGCCGGTTCTTTAGAGGCTTCAGTGGAACCGGTGGTTCCGACAGAGACTTCTCTGGAGTCTCAGGGGGAGACTTTGATTTTGCAGGAGGTGGTCTCTCAGGAGGCAGGTCAGGCTGAAGGGGCTTCTCAAGTTACTGTACTACCCTCCCTTCCTAGGGTGGTTAGGCCTTCTCCTTCTGTTTCCAAGGCTTCTCCCAGAGGCAGGCCAGTTTTAGCTTCTGTTGGTGTCACTCCTAGTTCAGCAGGGTCTGTGCCTAAGAAGCACATGCTTAAAATGGCAGAAGATTTGATTACTCTGATTAGAGGTTCTTTGCCCCCTCCTGATAAGAGGCCTAGGGTGGAGCCAGAGTTGGGAAGTTTTGAGCAGGCTTCGGATGTTTCAGAGTCTTCAGCTGAAGACTTGCAGGAGTACTCTCCTTATTCTGATTCTGATGCAGATGATTCCACTCCTTCTGCTTCTCCTCCAGAGGATTTTTCTTTTTCAGAGACACTTCATTCTATGAGAGAACATTTTAAGTGGGAAGGTCAGGACTTCTCTGATTCTAGGAAAAGGCTTAGGGAGTTTTTGCTGTTACCCCAGCATAGGCCCTTGGCTATACCCCCTGTTCTGGATGTTGTGGAAGATGTGTTTGCAGAGGCTTCACTTAATCCTGATTCTCTGCCTCCGGCTCCTGTTAAACCGGATAGGTATTACAGGGTGCCTGAGGCTCATAAATATCTTTATAAGAGTCCTAGGGCAGACCCAGAAACTATTAGTCAGGGACCTAAGGGTGTCAAGGCCTCTGTTGTAAAAAATACGGTTCCTCTAGATAAAGAAGCCAGAGCTTTGGATAGATGGGGAAAGAAGGTCTATACATCTTCTACCTTAGCTATGAGGGCTTTGAATTGCCAGTTTCATATGTTGAAATATCAAAACTTTCTTCTTTCTCAATTGAAGTCTAAGGTGGATGCTCTGGCGGAAGGCATTGAGTGTAAAGAATTACAAGATTTGGTGCATGTCTCTGAACAGGTGGGTAAGCATTCATTACAGTGTGGTTTTGATGCTGTGCAGGCCTCGTCTAGGGTGGCTGCCACTGGCTCAGTTCTTCGCAGGCACGCCTGGCTGAAGGATCAGAATTTATCTGACCATGTTAAGACAAGGATTTTGGATGCTCCTTTGCAGTCTGATGTGTTGTTTGGTTCACCTGTGGAGTCAGTCTTGAAGAAAATGGAAGACAAGGCTAAGTCTATGCAGGCTGTTAAAGATTTTTGCAAGTTCAGCCTCCGAAGTTTAGTAGGAATTGGCCTGCTAAGGGGTGGACGTATCCTTCTTATGATTCTCAGTCTAGGGGTAGATCTAGACGTGGTAGGGCAGAGCTCAGAGTTCTTTCAGGCCTAGAACAGGGAGTTCACCTGCACAATCTTCGGGTGAGGGCAGGGGCCAGTCCTTTCGTAAACAGGCCCAATGACCTACTTTCAGCTGCCAGATCCTTCTTGCCTGGCAGCACCTTTGGGAGGAAGGTTAGCACTCTTCAAGGAAAATTGGATGTTGATTACCCAAGACAAATGGGTATTGGATATCATACACCAGGGTTACAAGTTTTACTTCCATACCTTGCCTCCTTTCAAAGGCATGCCGGACGTTCCTCCTCAGCAAAGACTAGAGGCTCGCAAACAAATTTCTCTACTACTTCAAATAGGGGCCATACAACCGGTCCCTCTGCCAGAAGTGGGCCTAGGATTTTATTCTCGCCTGTTTCTAGTACCAAAGAAAGGAAACACGTGGAGACCAATTTTGGATTTATCTATCCTCAACACATATCTGGACATTCCCAAGTTCAAAATGTTGACGTTACAACAGCTTTTACCTCTGCTGGGCAAAGATCACTGGATGGTGACTCTGGATCTCAAGGAGGCTTACCTTCATGTTCCTATCAGGCCCAGTTGCAGGAAGTATCTGCGTTTTCGGGCTGGGACTTCACATTATCAGTTCTCTGCATTGCCCTTTGGCTTATCTACTGCGCCCAGAGTGTTCACGAAGGTTCTGGCTCCAGTGGTAGCTTTCTTCAGGCTAAGAGGAATACAGATCTATCCTTATTTGGATGATTGCCTGATTCTGGCCCAAGAAAAGGACGAACTTCTTCATCATTTACAGTATGTGATGGCAGTGTTAAGATGCCTGGGGTATTCTGTGAACGAAATAAAGTCCAGTCTAGTACCCTCTCAGGACATGTGCTTTCTGGGTGTGAGACTGAATACAGCATCCCGGATGGCCTTTTTCACCCCGGACAAACAAAAGAATCTTTCTCTTTACTTCCACCAGTTGTCTCGTCAGTCCAGGCTGACTGCAAGGACAGTCCTTCAAGCCTTGGGGTTCATGGCATCTTGTATTCTGGTACTTCCCAATGCCAAACTGCATATGAGGAAGCTACAATGGTATCTCAAGAATGTATGGACACAGCACTGCCAAGATTTGGACACTGTCATTCAGATAATACCTTGCATTCAAAAGGAATTTTTGTGGTGGGCTCAGGAATGTCACCTAAACAAGGGACTCTCTGTGACCCGGCCAGAGGCGAGTCAGATTTTAACGACAGATGCCTCAGACAAAGCTTGGGGAGCTCATCTAAATGGAAAATGGGTACAAGACACGTGGCCTGCCAGACTTCAACATCTACATATCAACTTGAAGGAGATGTTAGCAGTCCAATTTGCATTGATAGCTTTCAAGGATTTACTTCTTCCAGGGCAGGTGTTGATTCAAACAGACAACACAACTGTCATGTGGTACATCAACAAGCAAGGGGAACGATTCTTATCCTCTATGCAGACAAGCGATGATTTTGTGGGAGACTGCTCTCAGTTTACAGCTAAATCTTCAGGCAAGGTTTCTGCCAGGAGCACAGAACTCCTTAGCAGATGTGTTGAGCAGACAAATTATGGATCCCCACGAGTGGAAATTGGATCCTCATGTATTTCAGAGATTGACAGTGTTATGGGGAACTCCAGACATAGATCTGTTCGCTTCTCCACTAAATTACCAGCTGCCAAAGTTTTGCACAAAAAGGTTTCATCCCACAGCTTGGAAAGTGGATGCTCTCTCATTCAATTGGAGCAATCTTCACATGTATGCCTTTCCACCTCTGCCTCTCCTCCCAAAGGTACTGCTGAAGGTCAGACAGGACAAGCCAAACATGATTTTAATAGCTCCAGATTGGCCTCGACAGCACTGGTACCCATTACTGAGAAGTCTGGTACAGGAGCCTCCATGGCCTTTGCCTTGATTCCTCACCTGCTGTCTCAGGAGAACAGTCATTTACTCAATGTCAAACTTCATTCTCTACATCTGACAGCCTGGCATATTCTGTTTTAAACCCTGGAGGGTCTCAGCTTCCACAACAAGTTTTGAATGTTATTGTGGAGGCCAGAAGGCCTAGTACAAGGAAAGTTTACGCAGATAAATGGAGGAGATTTTTATTTTGGAGTACAGCAAAGGACTTTGATGTTTCTAAACCTAATTTAAGTGTTGCTTCAATACCTTACTGAGTTATTGGACAAAGGTTTGTCCTTCTCCTCTATAAAGGTTCATGCTGCAGCAATTTCTGCTCACTATGACTGTGACCCACCATTATTTTCTCAGCCTTTGTTTAAGCAATTCCTTAGAGGGGCAAAGAATATAAGACCCCCACGTAGAGCTCCTACTCCTGCTTGGGATCTCAATTTTGTGTTGGAGAAACTCACTCTACAACCTTTTGAGCCTGCAGCATCGGCAGAGTTGAAATATTTATCATGGAAGACTGCTTTTTGTTGGCCATTACCTCTGCGAGAAGGGTTTCTGAATTACAGGCCCTTATGGCAGTTGAGCCTTTCTTAATTTTCGCCAAGGATAGGGTGTCTTTGCGTACTAACCCTTCTTTTATGCCTAAAGTGGTTTCTAGTGTGGCTTTAAACCAAACTATTCATTTGCCTACTTTTTATGCAAACCCCAAAATAAAGGGGAAAGGATTTTGCTCACTTTGGATATACACAGACAGTTGCGATATTATTTGAGCAGAACTAAAGGGTTCAGGCAGTCTCAGCAGTTGTTTGTTTCTTTTGCTTTGGGTTCTCAGGGCAAACCTGTTTCAAAACAAACTATTTCTAAGTGGATTGGTTTTTGTATTGCTTTCGGTTATTCCCATCATGGTAAGGAGATTCCAGCTGGGATTAGGCCTCATTCCACTAGGGCTACTGCCACTTCTACAGCTTTTTTAAGGGTGGCTACTAAAGATATTTTGGAAGCAGCTACTTGGAGTTCAGTGCATACTTTCTCTAAGCATTACCATCTTCCACTTTACTCTAAATCTAGGGCTGGATTTGCCACTGCAATTTTACAGGGCATGTTGGCAGCTCCTAATGCTTTATAGTTTTGCCATCCTCCCTTACCTTTGCTTTGGGATTCTACCCATATGTAAGGACTGCAGCAATGTGAGATGAAGAACATAGTACAGTTTTATACCTACCATAAATGTAGATGTTCGAAGATCCACATTGCTGCAGTCCAATTTACCCTCCCTCCTTCCCCTCTGTTGTTGAAGGTGGTGGTGTGGTTTGTGTTGTACATATTGTAAATATGGTTAGTGCACGGGTGGTTGGTTAGGTTTTGCTGATTTTTGGCTTTGGCCTTTCTTGTTAGGGCCTTCTGACATCTGGGGCAAGAAAAGACTGAGGAAATGACGTCGGTCATGCGCTTTTGTACCCTGACGTCCTGATGTCAGTTTTAAGCGCCTTGACCGACGTCAGCCTAATACTTTGGTATTCGGGCCGACCGAGGACAGCGGACTTCCCATATGTAAGGACTGCAGCAATGTGGATCTTCGAACATCTACATTTATGGTAGGTACAAAACTGTACTTTTTCTGTACTTAACAGTTAACTTTCTCTCCATTCTTCCCCTACCCACAGCATTTTTCCGAACATTAATGACATGAAGTAGGGCATATACTTGAGAGTCCGCCACAAATCAAACAAATTTTGAAAAGTCCAGTATTTCCATATTTTCCTTGTTCTGTCATATTTCACTAATATAATTATTGCATTGTAATCCCACGTTAAGTTACTGGTTTTATTACTGTTCATCTCCATCTCCCAAATCCTATCTCTGCTTTATTTCTAATGTACTCTTGATCTCTCATACTCCCTCCCTTCTCTCCGACATTTTCCATTGAAACAGTTGAAAAGATTTCAGAGGTAGTCTCTCTGTGGTCTTTTTATTACCAGAAGAACAAGAAACAGAATCTCCTCCTGTTTCACAGCACACTTTTTGTTGGACAAACATTTGTATTTCCTCCATAGCATGTACTTCATCAAAAATTATTTTGTCCCTCCAGGGAACAATATCTTGAAGACCTCTGGGTACAGTAGTTTGAATCTCACACCTGCATCTCAACATCCCCTGAATAGTGGAATGAATTTACTCATTTTCTGTCTGGTGTACAGTGACTAATCATTCTCCACAAACACACTGCTGAGTCCCACTTTTAGTATTTTGTCCTTCTGTCACAGTCTTGTCAGAATCAACTCCTTCTGCTTGGTAGGATTGCATCTTTACTATTAGTGGTCTAGGTTGCTTTCTCCTAGCCAGGTTTGAAGCATACTCATGATACCACTCCAGTTGCTCATTTGTCCTTTCATAAAATTAATGCAGTCTGTTCCTTCCAGCTTCTCTGATATAGCTGAAAATCTCAGGTTTTCCCTATGTGCTCTGTCCTATAATTCTGTTATTTTTGAAACATCTCTTCCTGAGCAGTTTCATATTCAGCCAGCCTTTTCTTCATTTCAACCAAATTTTTCCAGCTTTATAACCTCATCTGAATATCTGTTGAAAGTTTCTTCCATTTTTCCAGCCTTTTGTTTGTTTTGATATACACCATCAGTGTTTCGTTTTTTTCAAGCAGGTCTCTGTGTAGTTGTCTTATAACTTCCTGTAGGTTACTAAAAGTCATGTCTGGAGGTTGTATTGCTTTTTTGCTGAGCAGCTGCAGAACTTTCCCCAGTCGATGTTTCTTCCTTCCCTTTTGTAGCTGAATTTTTCTAGGTGCTCTATATTTCTGTTTTCCTGGCATCCAGGCAGTACACTTACTAGCCAGTTACTGAAATTTACCCATAAACACAAAAATCTCCTGGCCTTCTCTGTTGAGTTTCTGTTTTCACACTGGGAAAGCTAGAGATCTGATGTTGTTAATCTTCATTTATTCCTTACTCTTGGGATTTGGTTCCGACCTCGGAACCGAGTCTGCCTTTCTTCAAGCTCGCGTCAGCCACAAACCTCTCAAGCTAAGATTTTACCCATCATGCCCTTCTCCCTGTTACCCCAGATCCTGTTTACTGCATTGTTGTTCAGCAGTTTTGAGCCGTTCCTCTCCAGCTAAGTGTATATTTTTGATAACTTTTGAGTTTTTTTTCACAGAATTCTTAGTTTTTCGACTTTATTAAGTCGTATCTTCTTATTCTTTATTACTTGTACCTTTTTGGTATCTTCTTCTACCTTTGTTGGTGGTCTTTCCTTGCCCTCCCGTGGGCCTTGCTACAGTGTGTGTGTGTGTGTCTAGTTTTTGAATATTTTGTGGATATAATTTCTGAGAAGAAAGGGACTCTAGGCTTTAAGAGGTGTTCGGAGTGCGGACAGAAACTGCCTCGCTCTAACACGCATAACTTGTGTGTTTACTGTCTGGGTACACCTCATCTCACAGTGAAGCCGCCCTGTCAGATTTGTAAAGGTTTTTCTGCCAGGACTTTGAACGAACATAAAAATAAACTGGTACTAAAGGGTCTCCTTAACTCCCCTTTTTGCAAGGCTATTTCTGGGTCGCAGGAATCTTCTCCTTTCAAACAACATAAAAGGTCCAAGTCTCTTCCATTGTCTCCCTCTGGAGACCCTAAGGAACTGAAGCATAGAAAGGCTAAATTGTCAGAGTCAGTGCCAGCAGCTGCTTCGACACCGACTCACCTGACTCTGTCTCCGATTATGTCTGCAGGTCCCTCTACACCATTGCTTTTGATGCAGACAGCCTTCATGGTGCAGACTACTATGGCACCGACTAAATTGGTGCAGACTTCTTCGCCACCAATTGGTATATTGGCACAGTCATCTTTGGCACCGACTGAACTTTTGGTGCAGACATCTTCAGCACTGACAGTTTTCTCGGCGCAGATGCCTTTGGCGCCGACAGTTTTCTCACCACAGACTCCCTCAGCACTGACAATTTCTTTGGTACAGGCCTTTTCGGCACTGATGGTTTCGGGGCAGACAGCTCCAATTTTGACGACACCGTTCTCGGTGCAGGAATCTTCCAGCCCAATTGATTTTGGTGCATACCGCTTCTGTGCCGGCTTTAGTGGTGCAGATTATACAAACACCGCCAGTTTCGGTGCAGACATTACCTATACAGACACCTTTTTTCAGTGGTCATGCTAGCACTTTTTTGGACAGGCCCAAATCGGCTTCAGGGTTTTCAATGAGGTCTACCAGAAGCCTTTCTGAACATGATGTGGTGCGTCTTATAGACCAGCTGCTTTTAGCCAGAGAAATTCCTGCCCCTTCAAAAGTGTCTCTCTCCTCTGGAGTTGATCACCCTTCTCCGCAGACTCCTACCTATACTCCTTCAACCTCTGTGGAGGCTTCGAGGCATACCATCTTGGGCGGGCCGGCTTTCCAGGCCTTGGAGAGGACACTTGCCACTGCTTCTCAGCCACCTCTGTCGGAGACTACTACTTCCTCTGAGCCTCAGCTGTCTGAAGTCACAACCCCTGGACTCTAGGCACAAGAGTCTCGGGCCATTCTCCCCCTAGAGATCCCGTCCTTGCAGCCTTCCCCAGAGTCTCCCACTGAGGAAGTCCACCACAAGACTGTGTGTAAGAGGAAACACATGGACTCCACGGAAGAGTCATTGAACGAAGAGACAGATTACGGTGACGGGGAGGGGTCCCCACGTTCACCTTCTGACAAGGTTTCCTTTGGTGACATCCTCGAAATTTTAAAGCAGAGAGATGAATGGAAGTCCTCTAACCTTTCCTCAGTAGAGTCTGTGTTCCTGCAGGCTTTTCGTGCCCAGCCCCCTACCCTCCTAGGTTACCACACCTGCCGATGAGCTCGTCAAGCTCATTGTGCAATGTGCGTGGAAGACACTGGACTCTGTGGAGGCCATACCTCGTAGGCCGGACAAAATCTTCTCTCCCACAGAGGAGTGCCTCCATTGGTTGAATGGTCTCTCAGTAGACGCCATGGTGGTGGCTGCCACTACAAAGAAGGAACTGGCAGAGGAGAGCCAGGCTGTTCACCCACCCAATAAGAATTCTGGGTGGTGGACAGATTAGGGAAGCAAGTCTTTGCGTCATCGACCTTTGCTGTTAGGTCCTTGAACTACCTGGCACATTTCACAAAGCTACAGAGAGACTTGGTGTCTGAACTCTCTCAGACCTTGGCAGGAGCAGTTTCTGATGAGGTCCGAGACAATGTGGCCTCTCAGCGACCCTAGAATATGTTTACAATTCCTCAATGCATTTGATATCACACACTACTGAGGGAGCGGCGAGAGCTGCGGGTGCAGGCATAGTCATGAGACGCCATGCCTGGATGCATCTTTGTGACTTTGCGGATCCCTTCAAGGCTTCCTTCCTTAATGTCCCTGTTGAGACCACTACTTTGTTTGGGTCCATGGTAAAAGATACATTGGCCAGATGTGAACAGGATGGTAAGACCCTGTCTGCCATGGGTGTCCGTTTATCTTCTCCTCAACGGTTCTATTCTAGGAATCAGAGGAGTGGGAAAATGTGGCACAGAAAATCTCAGGGTCTTTTCCATAACCCTCAGGCCGAGTTTTCCCAGAGAGGCAGGGGGGGATTCTAATAGAAGATGCCCCTTTCGGGGCAGAGGAGGTCCGCGAAACCGGGGTTCCAGGGAATCTTTCTCTGGTCAGCCCTCCTGAGTAGCAGCCCGATTGCTTTCCTTTGGAAGCAGTCAGGGGGTCATTTTTCCTTGTACCCTTCTGCCTGGCAAAACCATAGGCACAGATGCTTGGGTACAAAGGCCCATCACCAGAGGATACCATATTCCTTTCTTATTCACTCCCCCCTTACCCAGAAGCTTACCCGACATGCCACCCAGTCAAAGGAAAGCCACAGCTATAGAGATATCAGAGCTACTTCAAAAAAAAGAGTCATCCAAACAGTCCCCCCAGACCAGAAAGGATCCGGCTTCTATTCAAGATTCTTTTTGGTACGAAAAAAAGACAGGGGACTGGAGACCAATTCTGGATCTCAGCACCCTAAACAAATTCGTAAAGACAGAAAAATTCCGGATGGTCACCGTTCAGTCTATGCTTCCACTTTGGGGGAAAAAGACGATTGAATGTGCTCCATAGATCTTCAAGATGCATACTATCACATAAAGGTGGAAAGGTGCTCAAGAAGATATCTTCACTTCTGGGCGGGAGCCAGTCATTACCAGTTTTGTGTACTGCCCTTCGGACTCTCTACAGCCCCCAGAGTGTTCGCAAAGTGCATGACAGTAGTCACAGCTCACCTGCGGCTTCAAGGATTCCAGGTGTTTCCCTTCTTAGACAACTGGCTCATTACTGCCCCAACAAGACGTCTACTGGATCAGGCCTTGACTTACACCCTAAACTTTGCACAGCAGCTCGGAATATCGATAAACTGGAAGAAGTCAAGCCTTACTCCAAGTCGCTCATTAGAGTACATTGGAGTGATTCTGGGCACAATGACTTGTACAGCCTCTCTACCAGATCACAGAATTCAGAGGATCAAAGAACAGGTTCAGGCAGTACTTTCACAAAATCTAGCCTCAACTTGATCCATTCTTCAACTGCTGGGATAGATGGCAGCCTCCATCACCATAGTCCCTCTAGCAAGGCTACACATGAGGCTTCTTCTGTGGCTGCTTCTTACTCAGTGGTACCCATCCCAGCACCCCTTATCTTTTCTGATTCGAATAACCAAGATTTGCAAACAGGACTTGCTCTGGTGGATGTCAAACAACCCTCGCCAGTGGTCTCGCCCCTTCAACCCTCATCAGCCCAATGACACAGTGACCACTGACACCTCCCTGATGGGGTGGGGGGGGGGTTTCATGGAAAGGCAGTCCACAGCACTTCGTCACAGATGGAGGCCCATCTGCATATCAATGTCCTAGAACTGCGGGCAGTGTTACAAGCATTCCAATCGATCCTTCCATCTGGGACTATTGCAATTCAGTCAGACAACATGGCAGTAGTCTGGTACATCAACAAACAAGGGGGAACCAGATCATACCCACTCCATCGGGAGGCCATGAGACTATGGCAATGGGTGATGGCCTCCAACCATTTTTTAATAGCGATTCATATTCCCGGGTGCTCCAACGTGATAGTTGAGCAGATGCATTCTATAGCCTCATGAGTGGTCTCTCAATCCTCTAATGGCGGCGAAGATTTTTGACTGCTGGGGCCAGCCTTGCTGTGACCTGTTTGCATCCCCATCCAATCACAAGTGCAGCAACTACTTTTCCCTGATCCCCCCTCAGGAACAGTCACCGAGAGATGCTCTAGTCCACGATTGCCCCTCGGGTCTGCTATATGCCTATCCTCCGATACCCCTCATTCCCCTGTTCCTCAAGAAAGCACGTCTGTTGAAGAGCAGTGTGATCCTCATTGCTCCATATTGGCCTCGACAAGTTTGGTTTCCCTTCCTGTGGCCTCATCTGCTAGATCGACCATGGATTCTCAATCCAACTCCAGAGTTGATGTCTCACCCGTAGAATGTGGTTCATCCAAACCTATCCAGCCTGAAACTGACAGCTTGGTTTATCCACTTCCAATGATTGCCAGACAGCATGACCTATCTTCCCCTGTGCGTGACATTCTGATTGCCTCTCATAGATCATCCACCAGACTACTCTACCGCAGCAAATGGAAGAGGTTTTCTCTCTGGCTACAAGATAAACTAATGGATCCTTTTACAGCCCCTGTTTCCATTGTGCTAGAATATCTTTCAGACCTTTTTAAATCGGGGGTAGCAGCCTGCAAAATTCGTGTTCATTTGGTTGCAATTTCTAATTTTCATAATGGTTTCCAGGGCTCTTCCTTAATGTCACACAGACTTGTAAGACCTTTCTGAAGGGTGTAACCCAACTAAAGCCTCCATTCAGAGAACGTATCCGCAACCTTTGCCCTCAGGTTGATGATCTACTTGGCACAAGTTACAAGATTCTAGAGGGAATTATTTAGGGAGATTTCCAGTGCCCTCTCAGGGTCCATATCTGTAGAGGACAAGAAGAGGGTTTCTTTGCAACTGGCCACCCTTCAGTCCCTGTTGAACGCCTCCATGAGGTTGATTTTCCATTCATCAGAGGGAGATTCAAGAGCTGCTAGTTCAGGAATTGCTGTAAGAAGGCATGCCTGGATGTGCCTGTGTGATTTTGCAGAGCCCTTCGAGACCTCATCAATGCTACGTTTGATGCATCCACCTTATTTGGACCTAAGGTGAAGGAAACTCTCTTCAGGAGTGAACGGAATGGGAAGACATCTGCAATAGGCATACCTTTTTCTACTCCTCAGAGGACATTTCCTAGAGCCAGAGAGGAGGTAGGAAGATGTGGTTTTGCAAGATGCAAGGGTCTTTCCAGCAGTTCTAGGCTGACAGACCTCCCCACTTACAGCAGAGGGGACAAGTCTAATGGTAGATGTTGCCCTAGTCGTAGAGGTGGCCTGTAACACCAGGACTTTTGAGGTCCATTCTCTGAGAAGCCCTTTCAGCACTCCAGAGAATTTGCCTAACTGCTGCACTCTGGAGGCAGTCAGGATGCTTTCCCGGACAGACACTTTCAGCAATCCTGAGGGATTGTCCGATTGTTCATCTCTGGAGGCAGTCGGGGGGGCACCTATCTCTGCACCCAACAGCCTGTGAGTCCATTACAAATGATCATTGGGTTCTGCAGATCATATCCAAAGGTTACTCTGTCCCCTTTCTTCATCCCCCCCATTCCACCCAGACACCTCCCAGACGTTCTACTCGGTCAATGGGAGGAAGGCAGCTGTAGGAATTGCCAGGCTGCTCGCAAAACAAGTCATCCAGCACGTTCCCCCCAGACCAGTCCAGATCAGGCATTTATTCCAGTTTCTTTTTGGTGCCAAAGAAAACGGGGGACTTAAGACTCATTCTGGATCTTTCGACCCTGAACCTGTTCATTACCAAGACAAAGTTGCAGATGGTCACCCTTTAGTCCATTCCACCCTTCCTGCAGATGAACGACGATGTGTTCTGTGGACCTCCAGGATGCGTATTACCATATCAAGATGGACAGGCGCTGCTGGAGGTTTCACTACTTCCAGCTGGCAGCCAATCATTTTCAGTTCAGAGTACTCCCCTTTTGGACGTCACCACCATTCACCCCCCCCCCCTCCGGGTGTTTACCAAAGTAATGGCAGTAGTGGCAGCTGACCTGCGTCTGCAAGGATTTCAGGTCTTTCTCTACCTGGATGATTGGCTCTTCCAAGCATTGGCTAATGCAGACCAGGGATTATCTTATTCATATAGCCCCATCCCTGGGTATTACCATAAATCTCACCAAGTCTCAACTGACACTAGTTCAGATGTTGGATTTCATAGGTGCTGAACTAGACACTACAAAAGGCAAGGTGTTTCTGTCTCCAGACAGACTGTCTTCACTCTGCCCCCATGTACAGGACATTCTTCAACCCACTTACCCATGGGGGGCTTAGTTCTTCGGGCATTGGGGTCCACAGTGACTACAATCACTGTTGTTCCAACTGTGCGCCTTCATATGAGGGTCCTGCAGTGGGCCTTACCAGTTCAGTGGTCCTTTCTAGACCTTCCATTGTCTCATCCTGTTTGACTGTCTTGTGTTTGCAGGGACTCCCTTTTTTGGTGGCTTCAATCCCCGGACCTCCTTCTGGGTCAGCCATTCATTCTTCCCTTGAAGGACGCCTCCCTGCTCAGGTGGGGGGGGGGCATTGCATGGGAAGGACAGTCCAAGGCACGTGGTCTCCCCTAGAGACCAGTCTGCATTTCAGTGACCTGGAGATGACGGTGGTACTTTTGGTATTGCAAGCTTTCCATGCCTCTCTTCCTCCTGGGACTGTTGCCATACAGGCAGACAATATGTCAGTTGTCTGCTACATCAAAAAACAGGGGAAACGGGTCTTAACACCTTTGGTGTGAGGCCATGAGATTGTGGGAGTGGGTTATCTCTACTTTTGTTTTCTGGTGGCAATGCACATTCTGTAAAAATCCAACATCCTGGTGGACAGGCTCAACTGGTCTATTCTGATGCCTTGCGAGTGGTCTCTGAATCCGTCAGTAGCAGACAAGATCTTTCTAAAGTTTGATCAGTCTTGCTGCAATCTCTTCACCTCTCCTTCCAGCGTGAAGTGTAGTGAGTATTTTGCTTTGATTCCCCATCCGGGGGAGTTCCCCAGAGATACTCTAGTCATGCTTGACCACCAGTATCCTCTGCTTCCTCTTATTCCCATGTTCATTCAGAAAGCTCGGTGGCTGGAGAGTTCACTTATCCTCATTGCCCATTTCTGGCTTCATCAAGTTTGGTTCCCCACTCTGGTCTCATATAGTGTGTCCTCCCTGGACTCTGGATCCAGTCCCGGATCTGATTATGCACCTGTCAGGGGTTCCTCACCCAGATCTAGTCAACCTAAAGCTCATGGCTTAGCTGCTCCAATTTCCATGACAGTCAGGAGTCCCGGGCTTTTTTCTCCTGTTAGAAAGATCCTGATGTGGCTCATAAAACTTGTACAAGGAAGATCTACTGTAGCAAATGGAAGTGTTTTTCGATATGGGCTTCTCAGCATGACCTGGATCCATTTACAGTTCCAGTCACTGCCATTTTGGATTTTTTGGTAGATATTTTTAATTGTGGAGCTAGTTTCTGTACTGTTAAGGTCCAGTTAGTGGCGATTTCCAATTTCCATGTGGGCGAAAATTTGGCCTCCTTAGCTTCAACTAAAGTTTGTAAGGCCTTTCTGAAAGGTACCTTTCTTCTTAGACATCTGGTTAAGGACCCCACCGCCCCCTTGGGATCTTACCTTCGTTCTGCAGGCTGTGGTTTCTCCCCCGTTTGAACCAGCTACCTTGGTCGATTTGCAGTTTTTGTTGTGGAAGACTGCCTTTTTGGTGGCAATTACCTTGGCCAAGAGGATTTCTGAGCTTCAAGCATTATCTATTAAGCTTTCTTGCCTAGTTTTCCATAAAGACAGAGTGTCCCTGCGGACCAATCCTTTCTTGTTGAAGTTAGCTTCAGAATCCAATATTATCCAGGTCATTAATTTGCCAGTCTTCTTTCCAAATTTCCAAAATAAAGGGAAATACAAATCACACCTACTTGATGTGCACAGGCAGTTGTGTTTCTCCCTGCATAGAACCAAAAGCTTGCGTAAATCGGATCAGCTTTTTGTTTCTATTTCTAAACCTTTTTTGGGATGCGACCTGGGCCTCATCACATACTTTCATTTCTCATTATAAATTGGATCTTCTTTATAGCAGGACATATTTTGGCTCAGATGTGCTCCGGAATATCCTTCCATGAGGATCTCCCAGGTTTTTGTTGGTAGCTAGGGACTTTGTCCTCAGGCTGAAGACCAAATAAAAACAACCACTTCAGATAAACAGGTTATATACTTATCATAACATTCCATCTGAGTAGATTTTCATTTGTCATCAACCTTCCCTCCCTCCATACCCTTGCCTGGTTTTTGGGCTGTGTAGTGGATAGACTGAAGAAAGATCCTCTTCTCCTAGCTAGCTTTTAGCATGTGGGCCTTTATACAGTTATGCCAGGTTTTATAAGCCTTTGGCCTTTTAGGTTAGTGCTGCTCTGCAACAAACTCGATCTGCAGGGAGGAGGGAGAGCGGGGAATTATGGGTAGGGGAGGAGCTTGGACTTTGGATCCGATGCTGGCATATACAGCTGAGTCAGATCGGTGCCAGATCCGATTCCCTCAGGTTGAAGACAAATGAAAAGTAACAACTCAGATGGAACATTATGTACATAACTTATTTTTTTTGTATCTGAAAGTTTTATAATCAAGTGTCAGGCTTCATTTTGTTTGGAAACTAGGACACAGTCTCTCTAGAAACTGTTATTCCTGTAATTCCATCTAAATTATGCATAGAAGTTCCATTGGTAACAATTTTCTCCTGTTAAGAAAGGGAATGTCAATTTGATCCTTACTTCTGATCATCATTTGAAAACAGAGTCACTGGATTATACATGGGGAGCCTGCTTCCTACCTTAAGAAGCTTTTATTAGTGCAAGTGTTCTGGTTTCCATGAGATAAATCACTTCACAGCAACTTGAAAGAGATGAGACCCTTAGCAGGAACCCTGGGGCCACACCACATCAACATAAGCAGTACTACAGAGATGTGGAATGCCTGTGAAATAGGAGGTGGGGACACAATTTCTTAACTCTGCAAGGATGTAATATTAATTTAACAACGTACAATATAATACAACCTTGGCCTTATTGTATTTTAGCTTTCAGAATAGTATATGTTAGCACACAGATGGCAACTAAGCAGCTTAGTTTTTCAGTAAGTAGTGGAAAATGATGAAATATGACAAGTACTCCAGCAGTTCACTCAAAAACCTCTTATTCAAAGCAGGATTCCCACTTGTACACCCTGGATCTGTAATATTGGTCAGTGGGTCTGTACTTCCCGTTGGAGCCACACACAAGCTTGTGTGTGCATGATGTTAATAAAAGAAGTAGGACAATAGTTTAAATATGGCAAGCAGCATCTCAGGTCTGTGAGACAGGATTGATTCTGCCAGGAGTTCTTTTAAGTGAATGTAAAGCACCAGATGTAATTTAGTGCCTGAACAAGAAGTGTTAAAGTGGAGGCACTTCTGGGTGTTAGGTAGAGCAGTTTTTAGCACAGAGGATATTGCTATATTATATGGCAATAACTTTTTATGACTACCTTGACTTTATAGCCAGTGTTTAACTTGTTTTATCTTGTAATAATTCTTTCTCTTACCTTAGAAACAGTATGAACAAAATTTGTTGCTAAAAGAATAGAAATAGGACATCTGTTTTTGTATTTGAAAGAGTGATAATTCAAGTCTCTGGCTTCATTTTGTTTTCTTGTAATTCCCAGATGGCTTTAAAGTGTGCTGATGTTTGCAATCCATGCCGAACCTGGGAACTGAGCAAGCAGTGGAGTGAAAAAATTACAGAGGAGTTCTTCCATCAAGGTAGTTTTATTTCAGATATTCAAGTTCAGAAAATTAAGTGAAACATCATTGTAGATATAATATAAACCATTCAGTCTTCATTGAAGGATTCTTAGATAAAGGTGCCAGGAATACTTAGGCTTTTGAGTGATAAAATTCACTTTTGCATGGTGTTAATAAACTGGTCAAAATATGCACTTTACAATGTCACGTGTCTAATTTCTGTTTATTTAACATTTGTTTACGGGGAAAGTCAAACTTGGAACAAAGCCAATTTTCAGCGGAAGCCTGGGGAAAACCATTCCAGATGTATGTCTTTGTAAAGTGGGAGGAAACCCACACAAATGCAGGGAGGAATTGCAGACTCTGCACAGAAGTCACCCCAGCCGAGAATCAAACTGGAGAACCTCTTGCTGTGAGATGACAATGGTACCACTGCGCTGTCCTGTTATGAGCATGTGTTTATAAACAGTGACATTCAGCTGCCCAAGCTGAACTTTCATATTCACTTTTGAAATACCTCAGCATTAAAGTGTTTTCTGTAGTCTTAACCCTTTAATTTTATACTAGAGTAGATTTGCATAACAAATAAAGCAAATTACACTAACATATCATGCAAACAGTATCTCCCTTTAAATAAAAAACTACTTTCTTTGTGAGAGTATTTATCAACGACATGTCTAAAGTTAGCAAAAAACAGCGGTTAAACACTACCTTTTTATGGATTTTAGAAACATCAGAAAATGTGGTAGTATTTTTTAGACTCCATACTAAAAAGCAGTGCTTTAGTTGGTACAGGTTTTCTGTACTTAATAGGTTAGCCTGATATAACTGTTTGTTGTCATAGTGGAGCAGTTGCTTCTAAAGGTAATTTCTGCAAAGAAGTCTTAGTGTCTTGTTACACATTCTGAAAATCTTTATCTAATGTGGTGTCTTTTCTGGTTCTGTGCAGTTCATCTTAAGAGAGAATCAAGGAGGTGCTCGAGATGGTGACTGGAAACATATAATGCATTTTGTTTTTTTTTGCCATAAGCTTCCTAAACAATTAGCTAGTCCTATAAACAGTAACAGTTTTTATATACCTTTTCCAGAAAGCACCAACATTTGGATTCCTCAACCTGACAAATAAGTACCTGGGTATCTACATATAGAGCATAAAAATACCAGTTTTAGAAATAAAACAATTTAAAATGCAACTGAGATTTCTCAAAAAACACACACACAAAGACAGACCAAGTCCTAACTGAAGTTCCTTGTAGCTGAATATGAAAATAATGATTAAAAATAAAATAAAATAATTGTGTTAAACAAAAATGCAAAAGAGACCAAATTAAATTTATGACCTTTACAATGTAATTCAGATGCAACTTCTATACCAAATTTATGTTGAATAGATGTGTAAAGACCATTTTGCATCTATTTTTAAATGTCAGTTTCCACTGAATACTGCACATTGAAAAGTATGATCTGATATTGTTAATCCTCGTTCGTTCCTTACGTATGGATATCGGTTCCAAGCACGGAACCGAGCCAGCCATTTTCCAAGCTCGCGTCAGCTTCAAACTCTCGAGCTAAACTCTTACCCACAATCCCCCTCTCCCTGTTACCTCAGATTTCGTTTGCTGCGTTGCCATCCGGTCGTGTCAAGCTACTTCTCTTGAGCTAAGTAGAGTCAATTGTTTAATTGCTTTACAAATTACTTTTCTGTCAGAATAGTTGATATTTTATTGTCTCTTGCCCTATCGAATCTAGCGTTTATAATTTCCTCAGGTTTTTTTCTGTCCTTTACTTCCCCTTTTTACTGCAAGGTAATTTCTCCTTACCATCGTTGGTAATCCCTTTCCTTTTCTTTTTTATACCTTCGGGTACTCTCTTGTACCATTGTTGGTACTTTTCTATTTGTTAATATGGAAGATAAAAAGGGTAGTCCGGGGTTTAAGCGGTGTTCTGATTGTGGACACAAACTGCCTACTTCTGATGCACACTCTTTATGTGTTTATTGTTTGGGAGCTTCCCATTTATCTGTTTAACCACCTTGTACTATATGTGAAAACTTTTCTAATGGAACTTTGTTAGAAATGAAAAATAAGCTAATACTGAAGGGACTTCTAAAATCTCCCTTTTCAGAGGCTATTTCTGGGTCAGAGGTCTCAACCCCTCTTAAAGCCCATAAGAAAATGGATGTTTCTACTAAGGCTAAATCCTTGCCTTCATCCCCGGCTGGGGACTCTCACCAACCAAAATCTAAAAAGGCTAAAATTTTGGCTCCGGAGCTCTGTCAGCCCCAGTGCTTTCAGTGCCCAGACCTTCGGCACCGAGGCCTTCGGCTCTATTAGTGATTTCGGCTCCATCCTCTCCTGCAGCCTTCTTCATATCGGCACCAAGGGGCTCCATGGTTCAGACCTTTACCACTGTATCGGCACCAACCATTCAGTCGGCGCAGACCTTGACTGCGTCGGCTCTGAGATCTTCCTCGGAACCGAGGCCTTTATTACTGACTCCAGTTTTTGTCGGTTCCAGTTTCAGCACCGATCCCTGTTTCTGTGCAGACAATGACATTGGCACCGATTACTTTTTTGGTGCGGACTGCAGTAGTTCAATCTTTCTAGGCACCATTGTCCTCTGTGCGATCAGATGACATGGGCACCGAGTCTGCCTCTTTTGTGGACAGGCCTGTTTCTCCCTCAGTCTCTGTGAGGTCCACTAGAAGTCTTTCTGAACATGATGTGTTGCGTCTTGTGGACCAGGCATTCTTAGCCAGAGATATTCCACCCCTCAGGCACTATCCTTCCTTGGGAGGTGATCACCCATCTCCAAAGACACCACCTTATTCTCCTCCTTCATTGCCTTTGAAATCCATGGATATAGTACAGTCTTCCCCTTCTACGGTTACCTTTATGGATCTCACTAAGGAACTGCAGTTGCCTTCGTGGCAGGAAAGTTTTGCTACGACCCAGGATGTCGGCTGTGATACGCATCGCTTGCTGCTCCACAGCCATCCAGGGACTCCGAGTCGGCAGGCTGAGCCACTTAGGGGAGGAGTGCCCCCTGTCCTTGACATACATTCCTCTCCGGGTGGACCAGCCTTCCAACTGATGGAGAAGGCTTTCGCTGCTGCTGGCGATACCGGACTGTCTATACCTCCGCCCTCCTCTGGTACACTGGTTTCACAAGTCGCACCTAGCGGACACCGGGTGCAAGGGCCTCAGGACATATTCCCTCAGGAATCCCCTTTTCCATTGTCTTCCCCAGCTTCTCTCACTGAGGAGGTCCACCGGAAAAGTTCATGTAAGAGGAAGCACATGGACTCCACAGAGGAGTCTCTCACCGAAGACATAGATTTCGATGAGGGGGAAGGATTGCCTCGGTCACCCCCTGAGGTATCCCTTGGCAATATCCTTGAAATCCTGAAACAGAGAGGTGACTGGCAGCCCTCTAATCCGACCCCTGAGTAATGTGTGTTCCTGCAGGCTTTTCGCGCCCGGCCCCCTACCTCCTGGGTTACTCCACCTGCCGATGAACTTGTCAAGTTCATCATGCAGCGTGCTTGGAAGGCCCCTGATACTGTTGAAGCTATTCCCTGGAGGCCAGGTAGGATCTTGTCCCCTCCTGCTTCGGATCCCAATTGGTCCAAAGGTCTTCCTGTAGATGCTTTGGTGGTGGCGGCCGCAAATAAAAAGAATCTGGCAGAAGAAGAAAGCCAGACTGTCCATTCGCCTAACAGAGAGTCCCGGGCCCTGGACAGAATAGGGTAGCGCACTTTTGCTTCAGCGACCTTTCCTATCAGGTCCCTGAATTATATGGCACATTTTATTAGGCTTCAAAGGGATCTGGTTCCTGACCTCTCTGAAACCTTGGCTGGTGCAGTGTCTGATGAGGTCCGTGACAAAGTGGCCTTTCAGCTGGCCACCATTGAGTGTATATCTAACTCCTCTATGCGATTGATATCTCAATCATCAGAAGGAGCAGCTAGAGTGGTGGGTTCAACTGCGGTCTTGAGACGACACACGCCTGGATGCGCTTGTGCAACTTCGCAGAACCCATTAAGTCTTCCTTTCTTAATGCCCCCATTGAGCCCTCCTCGTTGTTTGGGCCAAAGCACACTGGCCAGATGTGAACAAGACGGTAAGACCCTTTCTGCCATAGGTGTCCGTTATTCTTCCCCTGAATGTGCTTTCTCCCGAAACCAAAAGAGTGGGAAGATATGGTTCAAGAAATCTCAGGGTCCTTTCTGTGACACACAGGCCGAGTTCTCCCCCAGAGGCAGAGGGGGAAACTCACAGGGAAGACTCTCCTTTCGGGGCAGAGGGAGACCGCGTAACCTGGGTTCCAGGGATTCTTTCCCTGGTCAGTCGTACCAGCGCTCCTGAAGAGCGGCCCAACTCCTTTCCTCTAGAGGTGCTTGGGAGACGTTTCTCCCTGTAGCCTTCTGCCTGGCTAACCATCACCACCGATTCTTGCCTACAAAGGATCATAACCGGAGGTTATCATATCCCCTTCGATCTTTGTCGCTTTACTTCAAAAAAATCTTCCCGATGTTCCACCCAGTCAAAGGGAAGAAGCAGCACTAGAGATAGAAAAGCTGCTAAGAAAAAGAGTCATCCAAATAGTCCCCCCAGACCAGATAGGATCCAGATTCTACTCAAGACTATTTTTGATGCCAAAGAAAACCAGGGACTGGAGACCAATTTTGGATCTCAGTGTATTGAACAAGTTTGTGAGAGTACAGAAATTCCAGATGGTCACTATACAGTCTATCCTCCCACTTTTGGAAAAAGATGATTGGATGTGCTCTATAGCTCTTCAAGATGCGTACTACCACATAAAGGTGGACAGGCCATCAAGTAGATTTGTGCGCTTCCATGCGGGAGCCAGTCACTGCCAGTTCAGAGTACTGCCCTTCGGACTCTCTACAGCCCCCAGAGTGTTCACAAAGTATATGGCAGTTGTCACAGCTCACTTGCGACTTCAAGGATTCCAAGTGTTTCTGTACCTAGACGACTGGCTCATTTCCTCCCCTACCAGACATCTACTGGAAAAAGCCCTGGCATACTCTCTCCTCACTGCACAAAGGCTGAGCATAACCATAAACTGGCAGAAATCCAATCTCACCCCTTCTCAGTCGACCGAATTCATAGGGGTTATCGTGGACACAAAAAAACTGCACAGCTGCTATTCCAGAGCACAGAATTTTAAGGATAAAGCAACAACTAATTCCAATCCTTTCAAAGGAAAAATTCACGGCTCACTCGGTTCTGCAGCTGTTGGGTTCCATAGCAGCCTCCATCACCATTGTTCACCTGGCCAGGTTTCACATGAGGCTTCTACAATGGCTGCTGCTCACCCAGTGGTATACTTTTCAGTATCCTCTTTCAGCCATGATTCGAGTAACCCACAGGTGCAAACAGGATTTAAATTGGTGGATGACACACAATCTCTCACAATGGTCTCGCCCCTTCTCCCCCCAGCAACCCAAGGCCACAGTGACCACGGACGCCTCCCTGATGGGGTGTGGGGGGCTATGTCAGGGACAGAGAGTCCAAGGCACTTGGTCCCAACCGGAGGCCCATCTGCATATAAATGTTCTAGAGCTGAGGGTGGTGCTTCTGGCATTGCAAGCATTCCATCCCCTGCTGCCGTCTGGGACAATTGTGATTTAATCAGATAACATGGCGGTGGTCTGGTACATCAACAAGCAAGGTGGAACCAAATCTTACCCCCTTTGCCGAGAGGCCATGAGGATATGGCAATGAGCGATGGCTACCAACAGTTTTCTTCTAGCAACTCACATTCCCGGGAGTTCCAACGTGATAGCAGACAGGCTCAGCAGGTGCATTCTGAAACCTCATTAGTGGTCCCTGAATCCCTTGTTAGCGGCGAAGATCTTCCACCGCTGGGGCCGTCCTTGCTGCAATCTCTTTGCATCCCCAGCCAACTACAAATGCAGCAACTACTTTGCCCTGATTCCCTCTCCAGGACAGTCACCCAGGGATGCTTTAGTCCACGATTGGCCCTTGGGTCTTCTCTATGCTTTTCTGCCCTTTCCTCTCATTCCCCAGTTTCTGAAGAAAGCCCGGCGGTTGAAGAGCAAGGTAATCCTCATAGCACCATATTGGCCATGACAGATTTGGTTCCCATTCCTTTGGCCTCACCTACTAGATCGACCATGGATCCTCCATCCAATCCCGGAGTTGATCTCACACCCACAGAACCTGATTCATCCCATCCTGAACAGCCTGAAGCTAATGGCTTGGCTACTACAATTCCCTTGATTGCCAGGCAGCATGATCTTTCTTTACCAGTACGTGATATTCTCATTGCTTCCCATAAGTTCTCCACTAGAATTACTTATCTGAGCAAGTGGAAAAGATTTACCTGTTGACTGAAAGATAAACAAGTAGACCCCTTTTCAGCACCAGTGTCGATAATACTAGTCTATCTGGCCGACCTGTTTCAGTCGGGTCTGTCGGTCTCTACCATTAGAGTTCATTTGACTGCAATTTCTAATTTTCATGAGGGTGTCCAAGATTCCTCTCTTATGCCCCATAAATTGTGCAAGACCTTCATAAAAGGTGTGAATCATCTGAAGCCACCTTTTAGAGAACCTATTCAGCCATGGGATTTATCATTAGTTCTACAAGCTCTGACAATGGCACCTTTTGAACCAGCCTCTTCTTGCGACCTCAAGTATTTGTCATGGAAAACCTTGTTTTTGGTCGCTATTACTTCTGCCAGACGTATTTCTGAACTTCAAGCTTTATGTATCAAGAGTTCATACTTGATTTTTCATAGAGACAGTGTCTCTGAGAACTAATCCGTCATTTGTGTCTAAAGTGATCTCTGAAATGTCCATTAATCAAGCCGTTAAATTGCCAGTTTTCTTTCCCAACCATTCAAAAAGAGGAGAGTATTGCCTACATACCCTTGATATACATAGGCAAATCCATTTTTACCTAAACAGGACTAAACCCTTTCGTAAATCTGACCAGTTATGTTTGGCCTTTTCTGGACCTAGATTAGGATCAGCTGTTGCTAAGGTCACATTAGCTAGATGGTTGAAGGACTGTGTGACTTTATTTACACACAACGTACTATCTCATTGACTACTACCATGAAAGCTCATTCAGCAAGGTCAGTGGCAACTTCTGCTGCCTTCCATGCCAGAGCTTCTTTACATGACATCTGTGCAGCTGCAACTTGGGCTGTGCCTCATACCTTCATCAATCATTACAAATTGGATTTTGCCTCCAGGGGAAGAGCATCTTTCGGTTCTATGCTGCTCAGGAATGTCCTTCCATGAGAGCCTCCCAGGAATAGAGGTAGCTGGGGACTCTGTGCCATATGTAAGGAATGAACGAGGATTAACAATATCTGCTAAAGAAGTTATGTCTTACCATAATGTTCCATCTGTATTGTTGATCCTCGTTCAGTCATTACGACCCTCCCTCCTTCCCCCTCCTGTGGTTTCTAGTGGATCTCACCATCCAGTTCTCTTAGGTTATTTGACCAGAGGTAGCCTCTACCTTCTTTGACTTGCAAACTCATTCTGAGGTAACAGGGAGAAGGAGATTGTGGGTAAGAGTTTAGCTCAAGAGTTTGAAGCTGACCCGAGCTTGGAAAATAGCCGGCACGGTTCCGAGCTCGGAACCGATACCCATACGTAATGACTGAACGAAGATAATCAATACAGATGGAACGTTATGGTAAGACACAACTTCTTTTTGTCACTGCATTGGTCTTATTACTTGTATGATAGATTAAAATTGGCTTGATGTACTTTTCCTGACTCTGCTGTAAAGTCAAACAGTCGAGGCACCAGACAGAATTTTCTGCAGTACTAAAGGTAAAGTGAAGGTTTCCCCTGCTTGTTTATTATTTTTGTGCTGTTATTTATAGTTCATTTTTATCCTTATAAATTAAGTCTGTTAGATATTCTCCAAAGTAATTACTGATGCAGAATTTCTTCCTGCAGACTGCCGCATGGTGGTGACTTTGTGCATGACTGTAGTAGTTTATGTGATGTTGTACTTAGCAACCTATTGCCACTCGGATATCTGTCTGTAGCATGGATGACTATGCAATTTGACTCTTATCCAAGAAATTCATACTGTATAAAGTAAACGTAAATTCAAAAGTTTAGTTGTATAACTTGTAGCTGCTTAAAGTCATTGTAGTACATGGACTTTGTGTTTTCTTGCACTTTCTGCATAAAATTTGTGTTGTTGCTGCCATTTTCTTATAATGCAATGCTGAGTGCCTCAGTATCTCACAGCGCAGTTTCTGAATCAGTCTTTTTGCCTTTGTGTTGAATTGCGAATATTTTATTTTTATTAAGTGGGGTGTCCATTTTGGCAGACACCATTATCAGGTTTACAAGCTCTCAATAACCTGATGTTCAGCATGCAGTTTATTCAAGCCATACAGACAGATTTGCAAACTCAGTGGAGGATACATTGTGTATATGTTTTTGACATATATGTATAAGTGATTGCACTGGTCTGACATACATTAGGTGGGATTCAAAGTAATATAAATATGCCCATACTCTTGTTTAGTTAGTACTTGTAACAGGTGTAAACAAGCCTAGTGTATCAAGCATAAATGGGATTACAAGACCACAATAAGCTTAGAAAATGGGTATTTTTCCAATAACAGCTGTCCCACTGGTCATGAATGATTCAACAGGTATACATGAATGCAGTAGAAGTGCTCACTAAAAACAGGAGTCCCCACTTGCAGCACTACACTAGAGGAAAAAAAAATACATTTTGTAGCACTGCCATTTTTCAGTCACTAACTACAAACCAATACAAGTTATTAGTAGAAACTGCCCTGTAATAATGGTACAGCATTCAAAAGCACTTTTATCTCTTTCACATTTAAATAATTAGTTAATTGTGAAAGAGAGTGAAAACGCTTATAAATGTCTCACATTTATTAAGCAGTCTGAGTAAATCTTTAAATATAAAAGCACTTACGAATGTCCTAGAGGTACTTTGAGGATGAAAGAGTAGTTTCTGCTGATCTTCATAAATAAATCACAGTTGCATTAGCTGAAGCTATGTGTCCTACCTCCTGTGATTAGCTAGTTCCACAAAGCTTTTTGCACCTTCCAGGTGCTCCTACTGCCAGGAGCTCAAGCAGAGCTCCACAAAGCAACAGTTGGGGTGTGAAAAGTTTCAGTTTTTTTGCTAATGAGAGAGCATCTTCAGTGATCCCTATGAAACTGTTGATCGGCAGGCAGCCCTACAAGGCTGGGCAGATTAAGCTCCTTGCTGAGGAAGACCTTCCACTATTTTGTGATTTTATGAAGAAAAGTTCTGTTTTTTTTTTCCTCTCACGTTGTAGGACTGTCATTGCATTTCTAAGTGAGCTGTTATATAAATGCTTGTATGAGTTTTTTGAATGATTTAGCACAAGTTAGGACAAGAAGGGTAAAAACTAACACAGCATCGTGGCTGACAAGACACCAAACCGGTTATGCTGCAAAGAGATAAAGCAAGGAAAAAATAGTATAAGAGTAAAACAACATGCCTACCAAAATTTTAGATATCTCAGGAACCGTACAAAGATCCTTGTTAATTCTGACAAGAAATCATACTACAGTAATCTCCAACAAAACGCACCAGAACAACCCAAAGCTTTTCTGGTCCTCTCTAAGTAAACTATTATACCCTGGCCTTACCACTACACCATGTCCTTTTACTTCAAACAACAAAGAATTAATTACCACTCATTTTATCCTGTCAATTCTATCATTAATCAATGAGCACCTCACTTCACCCCTCCATCTTCCATCTATACTCGAAAGCAACATACTGTCTTTTAGTTTTCAGCCCATCCCGACAACCATAAAAAAAAAAATTCTAGCCAATTCAAAATGCAACAATCACAGTTGCTGATAACCTTTGCACCAAGTTCCTGAAAATAGGTGCAGAAGCACTAGCCTTCTCTGTTTCCATTCTGATCAACCTATCAGTAACTAAAAACTATTTCCCATCTCTCTGGAAAAAAAAAACATTACTATACCTTTTACAGAGGAGGTACTTCAACAGAGTTAAACTATAGACCTATTGCTGTCCTATCACCCCTCTCAAAAATCCTCGAGAAATGGATTCACTCTCATCTTATGAAACATATAAACAAACATGGCCTCCTCTCCAATACCCAGCATGGTTTCATGTCCAACCACAGTACTACTGCTTCCCTCCTCAACTTCACCAGCATAGTAAACCAATACAGAAATGAGGGCAACCTTGTTTCTTTGCTTTTACTTAACCTTTCCAAAGCATTTGATGCAGTGTCCCACCAAAAGTTCCTTTCTGAACATGCAACTCTAGGTCTCGCTTACCCCTCCCTTTCGTAGTTTCACAGTTATTTATGTAATCTTCAGCAAGCAACTAAATGGCAACAAAACCTTTCAGCATTTCAACCAGTCTGTTGGTGTTCCCCAAGAGTCAGTACTCGGCCCCCTTCAATTTCATTTTTTCATAAGTAAACTTCATACTGGTACAACACTTGCCACTTGCATACTGTATGCAGATGATTCAATTCTTATCTGCTCTGTCCCATCCATAACAAAATAACAGGAAAGCTCTCAAAAAAAATCTTTCACTGACCTTGAAATATGGCAAGTTTCTAACTTGCTGCTTAATCCAAAAATGCAAGCGTATGCTATTAAATCCAGAACAGCAGCTTAACCAGCAACAGACATTTCATATTACCTCAAGTAATAACACATAAGTAGAAACCACAAGACAAACTGAACTATTCAGAATCATAATAGATGACAACTTCAAATTTGATCACCACATACTTCATTCCATCAAGAAAACTTGACAAAAACTCTGCTCCCTTTATAGGGCCAAGCACTACCTGACAGATAAAGCAAGGATTACCTTAGCAGCAACATATCTCCTTCCTTCTCTGTTATATGCTTCCCCAGTTCTTACAAATATCAACACTGCGTATAAAACTAAGCTACCTTATAGTTTAATTTGCAGCCAACCAACCAATCAACCTTATAAAACACGCCACTGCCTTGCATTAAAGCACCACTATGGCCAAATGATGAAAAAATATATATATATTTTTTATCTTGCCACGAATTACTGCACCTCACAAGGCTACCACTAGCAAAATAAGTACTCATTCTTAATTTTATTTATTTAATTTTTTTTGTTATCCGTCTCTACCCTCATGGGAGCAGACATTATGATTCGTTTGGAAAGCTAAATCTGTCCAATGATGCACTATGCGAGCACAGATCCTGAGAACAAGTGGCTCCACCTATTTGTTGTCAGACAATACTTCCATTCACTTAGAATGGAACACCTGAAAAAAACTCCCAAGTTTAAGAGTCTACAGATCATGTGTCATTGTCTGGTCTGCAGTGAGTTTTGCAAATGTTGTTCCTACTGATGGTACTACACATTCGCTGAAAGAAGCTTGCAAAAGTGTCAACAAATTACTGAGGGGGAAGAAAAAGACCTTTACAAAGAGCAGTTTTGCGAGTTTCAGTTCCTAGCCAAGTTACTCTTCCCATCTCCCCTGCTTCAGTGAGCTAGAGTCTCACATTTCCAGCTTGGCTAGATTCAACTAATAAGTCAGCTTTGCATGGCAATAGATATCAAACGAATCACAACCTGCTATACTACTAAAACTGTTCCCTGATATGTCTCTTAACTTCCGAATAGCATTTCCCAGGAATTATTTCTGGAAAAAAAACATCAATCCAGAGTTTAGGCTAATCTATCCATTTCTTAAAAAGTGCACAGTAAAATATTCAAGTGGAATTACATTCTAACTGCTCACATGGTTATCTTTGCATAGTTATTTTGTTATAGCATTGAATTTCTTAATTTGTTAATTAATTGGTGAAATTGTGTATATAAATGAAGTTTTATTGATGTACTGGTTGTCTGATGAAGTCAGGAAGTTGACGAAAATGCATGGTGTTTTATAGATTAAGGCGTTCATGTGCTTATGTGCCTTTTGGCTTCCAAGTGCTTTTAGTGCTTTGTGTTAACTGTGTGATTTTATCCAATAAAAGTTCCTGGACTGGTTTCCTTGGTGGCGAAGGGTCTTTTCGTGACTGCTTTACGTTTTGGTTGGAGTTTATTTGCAGTTCCTGTGTTGGTGTTACTAGTACTTTGAGGAGCGAGATGGACACCTGCCTCTGATAATCGTGGGTCTGAGGGCGTTGGACAAACGCGTAAGCTTATTGGGCAGCTTACTGAGCTTATCAACATCCTTACTCCTCTCAGCCTAACTTTACTAGACAAGAGCGTTCATTGGAACCTGCTTTCTAACCTCCGCTATGCAGGAGTGGATCGTGGAGTTAATGAAGAACAAGGGGAACTTATTGATCGGTTCGACGAGATCGGCCTTGGTTCTACTACGTTCAATCCCTCCAATACACCCAGACTTTTGCAAGCGGGTCCCGCGCAGGGACAGGGTATAGAGCATGGGGACAATGGCTGTGGAGAAGGAATGGAAGCAACAGGTACTGTGTTGAATGCTGGGGCACGTGTCTCAGCTCAGGAAACTTTAGACTGGTTATGCTCCAAGCCTAATGTTGATTTTCATGGCAATGAAAGTAACGTGCAAAATGTTTTTGGTGGGACATACAAACAGAAGTTGTTTTATTTGAGTAATTTAATGTACAAATACAGATCTTTAGCCATTGAAAACGAATATTTAAAGGAATGTATCAGTAAGGAAATTGTGCCAAAGGGCTTGCGCGTTTTCAAATTTCCTAACAATGTTACATATGACTCTAGTTATTATAAGGACTTAGTGGATATTTTCAATAAGTGTGGGTTAGAAGTTCTTAAGCTTATGATTAAGGAAAATATTAAAATTCAGGAAAGCATTGAGAAAGACATTGAGATTTTGGATCAGTACATCAAAAATGATTTAATTTTTGGGATAAATGAAGAAAAATTGAAATATTATGACATCAGAAAGAATGTTGATCAAAAATGTAATGACCTTATTCAAAGGAAGATTAAAAAATTGGATAGGGACATTCATGATTATAATTTACATATTAGTTATCCCAAACCACGGGGACCTAACAGGGCCTATGGTGGTGATTTTAATGGAAAAGGTGAAACCAATAATAATAATGTAGAGCCTGTTACAGTTGAATACGGTATTGAAAATGAACAACCTGAGGGAAGTGAAAGGGAGTATGATGAGAGCTTCCCACCTTTGCGTAGGTCTGAAAGACTGCTCAATAAACAAGGGCCGCAGAATGGAAATTTTCAGTGGAGGGGAGGAAGAAGGGGGAGGGGGAGATTTCATTAAACCCCTTACCGGACCTCCCAGAGGACTTGGATGCTTCTTCCAATCTTAATAGTGTTATAACTGACAAACAGTGTTATACATGGAATAACTTTAGTATATACAATTTTAGTAATGTTAAGGTAGAGAAAGAACATTTTGCCCTTTTCTCCAAAGGTTTAAAATTTATACCAGACAATAAGGGCGACATTGCTAGAAGCTTGTTGGATATCAAGTTATTCTTGAGAAAAGTGAACTTTAAGGTCATTCTACCTAACATCAAAAGGGATGAAGGAGAAGTGGTTAGGAAAAAAAGTATATATAACCCCCCTTTACACCCCCAGATTAAGAATTTAGAGAAAGTATTAGTGTGTGAAATTAGAAAAAACATTAATAGGGGTATAAAGCATGATAATATGACTATAAAAGAAAAATAATTATTATACGAGATCAGGAATAACCGAAATGTGAGAGTGATGAAACCTAACAAGGGAGGGGGTATTATTTTTAAGGATTATATTCTTTATGATAGTAAGATGTATACCTTATTATGGGATGAGGACAAATACAGTATTGTTTCCAAAAATGAAATCAATATAGCCTATCATAAAATTGATGCAGCTTTACATGATATGATGCAAGAGGGATTAATAAGCCACTGTAGTTACAGATTTTTAAAAGTGGACAAACCTAAGATACCCACATTTTTGGGATACGAAAATCCACAAAAATAAAGATGACCCCCCCCCCCTCGCCCTATAGTTTCTGCTGAGGGTTCTAAGACTCAGACATTAGCAAAATATGTAGATCTCAAATTAAAGCCCTTATGGACAGGAAGACAGAATATTTTGAAAGATTCTTGGGATCTATTGAATGACCTCAACCATTGCGTTTGGGAGGAAGATGTGTTATTTCTAACTATAGATATTGTTGATTTGTTTTCCTCCATTCCCTCTGAAGAAGGAAAAACTATTTTGGAAGATGTAGTTTTGGATATGAGGGAATGAGTAAGGATGACAAATTGGCTAGTTTATGGCTCATTGATCTAGTCCTGAAGAATAATTGCATACACTTCAAAGGTGAGTTCTTCCAGCAGATAAAAGGAGTTGCTATGGGGGCAGCCTGTGCCCCCACTTATGCTAACCTTGTTTTAGCATACTGGGAGGAGAAATATGTGGTAGATTCCCAATATAAAAATTGCTGGATGTTGTATAGGAGGTTCCTGGATGACATAGTAATACTTTGGACAGTGGGGAGAGACAGACTGGAAGAGTTCTTAACCTATATTAATCTTACTACTAGTTTCTTGAGATTTACACACAACATCTCTGACCGTAGTTTGATATATCTTGATATAGAGTTTTATAAAGGAGAAAAGCAGTATGAAACTAGAGTTTATCGAAAGCCTACCTATTGCAACTCCTTTTTACATTTTCAAAGTCGCACCCCAAGCACTGTAAAAAAAGTATTGTTAAGGGGCAATTTGTTTGGGGTAGCCGCATGACGAGTTTAGACCAGGATTTTTTTTACAAGGAGTGTGAGTTTTTAGAGAGAATGTTTGAAGAGAGGGGCTACCCCAATGATTTTGTACAACAAATAAGAAGAGAAGTGGAAGAAGGAAGGAGGATTAGGTTTGCTCCTATTTACAAGGGTTGCAATGGTAGTAGGATTGTGGATCCCAATGTAGGGACAGAGTTGGTAATTAGAATTACAAATGATGGTGATAATCTTTCCCAGGCTTTAGTCCTTGAATATAACGGAATAAATAGTGGAATTAGTAAGATATTTTTTAGAGAATGGGACAAGTTTTTATCCTTCACTGATATAGAAGGTATTTCTAGTGTCCCTAAAAAGTGATCTACAGAAATGGTAGGAACCAGGGTGATATCCTTGAGAGTAATTAAGTCCAAACTGACCGCAAGACGATCAGAAAGGGCACTTATAAATGTGGGCATTGTAGGCAGTGTTGCTATGTCATAAATGAAGAAAGACATCCTCTGAGGGTGATTTTGGGGACCCTTCTGACTCATCCTAGTCAGTGTCCGATGTCAAGGATTTATTTATTTATTTATTTATTTATTTTATTTTACATTTGTTAAAAGTCTGTTATACTATGAGTTTTTGTGTTCTTTTTTGAATATTTTTTTTTCATTATATGTCTTGAGCAATGAGTAGAAATATTCTAAAATGTCTCCTATTCTTGTGTAAAATACTTAAGTGAACATATACTGTATTATATCAACATAGTGTATTCTTATTTGCTTATACGTGGAGCTTTTCTCCCCGGGCCTCCGCTGAAAATGGACATGTATCCAGTCGGACTCTCCCGGTTAACAAATGTAAAATAAAATAAAATAAATAAATAAATAAATAAAATATTATATAGCAAGCAGAAACAAAATGATAAGTAGCCAGGAATATTTCAGTTGTGACACTAAAGGGATAGTGTACCTTGCTTTTGTGAAAAATGCGGGTTCTTTTATGTTGGGAAATCTGAAAGAGCTTTAAGAAAAGAATCTATGAGCACATCTATGAGATATCTATTAAGAAGGAAAGTAACGCTTTATATAAACATAGCAAAACATGCAAGGAATATAAATTTTAAATTCCTAGTAATAGAATGTATTCAACAGGATGTTCGAGGGGGCCCGTGGGAAACTAGAATTGAATATAGGGAATTGTGGTGGCAAGTGGCCCTAAATGCGGATAAATTTCCAGGGCTTAATGATAATATATCCATATTGCCACTACTCAAATTAAGAGCAGCGAAGTTGTAGGAAGAAATTGCACTTAGTGACAATAACCCTAAATGACCACAAGAGGGCTCCATAGTACTGGATGCAGGCTTGAACTAACAAACTATGAGTAATAAACTTATTTTAACATATCAACATTATAATACATTCTTAACATTTTTAAGGTTTATATTTTAAGAATACCTATTTAATATTTACACATCACTTTTATAATATTTTTATAGTTGATTTGATTTTAAGAACAATTGGTAGGATATAATATTAACTGGAAAGAGCATATGTATATATATATATAAATGTTTTCAAGTTTTTCCCAATAACTTTTTGAAACATTTATTTTTAGGAATAAGTAAGAGATTATTTAAGATTATTTAAGATTATTTATGGTCAGTCAAATATTTTATGAATAAGTGTTTTGTGGATTTTCTATGAAATTTCTGAGTTTACATAGAATGGTCACCTATTTTGAATAATGATAGAAAATATACCTTTAAATTTTTGAATTTCTTAATTTGTTAATTAATTGGTGAAATTGTGCATATAAATGAAGTTTAATTGATGTACTGGTTGTCTGATGAAGTCAGGAAGTTGACGAAAACGCATGGTGTTTTATGGATTAAGGCGTTCATGTGCTTATGTGCCTTTTGGCTTCCAAGTGCTTTTAGTGCTTTGTGTTAACTGTGTGATTTTTATCCAATAAAAGTTCCTGGACTGGTTTCCTTGGTGGTGAAGGGTCTTTTTCATGACTGCTTTACGTTTTGGTTGTTATAGCATATCCTAAACTATGGTATTTGATTCCAAACTTAACATAACAATGAAACAGTTCTTGGTTTATTCTTAGCAATGACCTCCCAAGCCTGTGACCCAGTACTTTGTTACTATTGCTTTATGTACATTGTCTTAGTTGTATACTTATTGCCTATCACTCATCCTCTCAGCAAAAGACTCATGGAGAAAGCTTCCAAATAAGATACTTTTGAAAATAGCAAGACTACTGATTTAGTAAGCTCACAAATTGACTACAAGAATTAGCATTCACTTTCTAAAAAAAAGTCTTTAATTTCAGAAAATGTCATTATTTGTTCATGACAATCCAGCACCTTTTTCAGAAAGCATTATGGAGTGTAGTATGTCAGAGCAAAAGTATAAGCCAAAATTAGGGGCACTTGTGAGGTATGCTGATAAGAGGAGGTCCAACACTCCTACTCATCTCTTCTCCATTGCATCTATCCCAAATCACACATGCATGTACATGCTTCATGACACACACGTATTGAAACAGTACCAGCAGCTGTAGCAGTGATACTATACTCCAAATAGTGCACTCAAATAATGTACTGACAAACACAGAGCACTATATGCCTTAATCAAGCATTGATGAAATCACTAGGAATCACACTGAACACATTTCACTCTTAATCCCTCCATGTCACAGTGCATAGCATTTACACCACACTTACAAAGGCACACCTCTACTCACAAACACACACAACATACCAGTCAGCTTTTAGGCTTTTCCCACTTCTCTGCAAAACACTGCTGTAATGGCTTTGGCAAACATAAATAATTGATGGATGTCAGCTCAGGACTTATATTCCTACCTGTTGGAGCCAGTCCACTGCACTTATACAAGTGTCCCCCTCAGCAGGGCAGCAAGCAGGTGTCAGTACAGATTTTCTCCATAGTTCTTTTACCACCACACACACAAAATGACACATAGTTAATGTGGGCAAATCTACTTCTTCATTGTCACTGCGAGTTTACATTCTGTGGATGTACTCTTGTTTTTAAACCATTCTGCTGTTTTGCCACATTCTAGAAAGTATATCCCCTGAGATCTCATCATAATGTTACTATGTTACTAGACATGCTGATATCTGTGCCGGATGGAGTACAGATTGCATCAGGAATGTAACCCCATATATCATACCTCTCAACCTCTTTGGGGCACTTTTTAAATATTGCTCTTGCAAACTTAGAGAATTGATAGAATAACACGTTTGCATTAGCATGAATTTCCTAAAGGGTATTAAGTGTAAAACTCAAATGTCAGTCATTTTCTGACTTCAGCCATCAGTGATTTGCCAGAAAACCACAATTTTATGAGAAATAGACCAAAAATATAAGGCAAAAATCTGGACATTCTGCAGAAATCTGTACAGTTGAGAGATACGCCATATATCAAAATTTAAAAAGACTTTCTCAACTGTAAATAACACACATTATTTATTTATTTTTAGACAGCTGCTATAAATGTACAGAAATACATTGTGTGTATGCTCGTTTGTTTGACTTAGAAAAACTGTGACTTGGTTTTACTGAACATTGGACTTACAGAACACGCACTTTGCAATTTTGGTTATGATGAGTTTTGTGTAAAGAAACTCAAGTGCATCATACTGCTTGACCTTCCTTAAAGTGTGATGCAAATAGAGACACTTCACCCTTTGTCCCTTTCTGTATAGTAGCTGGTCTATATGTGTGAAAGACATTATAACCCTGCTCTGCTGTTGTGCTGTCTGTGGCTTTGAACCCTGTCTCAGTAACTACACAGACATCTATATTCTCCAGAGTGAGGAGAGCTTGTAGGGAGTGGAAAGACAATATCATCTATTTGTTTTGTGGCATCAGCCTTTGCTTGGCTCACACCTGCCTGGGACAAATAGTTGGAGAGCTCTATCATTATCTCTCTTCATATAGTTCAGGGAGGTACTTCTCAGGTCATTTATGCCCACATGAGGTATAACTAAATCATACTGCTTGGGGTTCAGTGACTTGAATGCCCCATGATAGACAACTGATCATAACCCTCTCTTTGCTCAGCGTGGTGAGTGGGATATCAGTGCGTCTCACAATGGAGTCTCCTGTGACCAAAATATTGGATTGTGAGGTTGTCTGCCTTGTGGACTGAGACATTAAGACACTGTGAGATGCGGCTGAATGTGTAATGGTGAGTGTTGAGCTGGTAATGTGTTTTGGAGTTTGATGAAGATACTTATTGTAATTCCTGTGTTTCAGAGAACTTTTATTTGGGTAGTAAACTTTTAAGAGCCTCTGCATTTTTATCCGTTTTCAGATGCGGCCTGGGGAGAAAAGCTGCACAGGTAAAAGAACAGAAAATACATATACATAGATAACAGTTGATATTATATTACAATATACTGTAAATACATGGATTAATACAAATAATGCACATATATAGCATGTATAATACACATATACCATAATTAAAACAAGATCAATACAATGTCATGTAGCATTGAAACATGCTAACATGTTATAAGTCTGACAGTTCATTATTCACTCATAAAGCTATAAAATTCAAATGGTGGATAAGGAGGAGGAGAGAGAGGTAAGAGTGAGAAAAGTATTTGTTAGAAGTAATAACTGGGGTAGATATGGTCGGCAGGAGAAATAATGAGTAAAAGCAAAATTATGAGTAAGAGAAAAGAAACCAAGGAAGAGGAAAGATAGGATTGTATATAGGTATTAGAGGAGAAGGAACTACAGTTTTAAACAGGAGAGCGGCAAGTGCAAAGCCAGGAGTCAGAGAGGCATTCTTTTAGTTGCATTTTAAATAAATTAATGTTATGTATGGCACTTATTGGTGCAGGGATCATATTCCAGAATTTTGCTACACAGTATGAATAATATATTTTTAAAAGTGCAGATTTCAGGATCCCCTCTCCTTCTCAGCGTCCCTATAGCAGTGTGCTTGCCATTGAGGTTAAGCCAACATCCCATGCTGCCCGCCCTCATTGAAACAGCCGCTTGACCCTGTTCCATCCATTGGAACGCATCGGGATCTTAACACTAGTGCCTGCAGTTGTGGTTAAGCCAACATCCCATTCTGCCCACCCCCATTGAAATGGTCACCTGACCCTGTTCCATCCATTGAAACGCATCTGGACATTAACATTAGTACCTGCAGTGTATGTATTTCTATAACATTCAGCAGTGTGTTCGGGGATATATTTCTATCATTCTTATGTTTAATGGCATGTACACTGCTTTAAAGACTTCACTTTCCCTCTATTACATCAGAGTTGTACTTTTTGCAACTTAATAGTTACTGGCTGTTCACTTTGTAGATTCCATCCCCAGCAAGAACCATTTCTTTCTGCCAGCTCCCTACTGCACTGAAATGATGACAGAAATCTACAGATAAGTACTAGATTGTCTGGGCAAAGGAAAGTATATACTTGATTTTCTTTTTTTTCTAGGAAGCCTGCGACTTTCATCTTGTGGTCTTACCAGCTAAGAATCATTCCCTAGCTAACTCTGTAATATAGCACCTACTCTTTTCCATCTCCCATTGGCTGATGTAATGCCCCTCCCCTCCTTGGTTTTCCGCCCTAGGTGTTTTACTCTTGAAACCCAAACGGTGCCATTTTTAAAAACACAGATTTTAGGATCACCTCTCCCTCTCAGCGTCCCTATAGCAGTATACTCGCCATGTAAGTGTCTGCACTGAAAAGTATTGTATATATATATATATATATGTATATATATATATATATATATATATATATATATATATATGTATGTGTGTGTGTGTGGGTTTAATCTTTTAAATGCTACTGAATCTTTTACATTTGAGCTGATGGCTGTCACAAACATTCATATATTTTAACCTTCTTAACTTTACGTACGCTGTGTTATACATACGGTAGTAAACTGTATTGTCTCATCCAGAACAGTTTTTTGCCTATTTGTATTCTGTCTGCTTAAGCTGTTACCTCTGCTCTGTACTACAAGGCTGTGTTACAAAGAATATATAAATGTTACCATAATTTGTAGTGATTTCGAAACTCTGATAAAATGACTGTATTTCTGATGTGCATAGTTACTGGAAATCTCAAGGCTCTGAAAAATAAGACTGCTTTTCTAGTGTTTATAGTTACTTGGGATTATAATGCTTTGACAGAAAGAGATACCAGTGATTATTTGCTGGAAAACTTTATTCGGGACATTGTTTTTAGTGTATTTCCACCCCAGAGCTGTCTTACATTGTGTTGCAGACTTCATGCTACTGTTTTTAACTAGACTACAGGTGATAGCCATGTAAACTTGTAACATTAAGTTAAAATGCACAGTATTTCTGAATTAGCTTATATTATCCGAAATACTATGCTGATATTGGCTAAGCTAATGTAACTATTTTTTTCTGACTAAAGAGGACTTTATTTCTGGCTTGTACTATGTAGATAGAATACTTGCACTGATACTTGCCTCTCTTTACCTTGACCATATTTTTCTATATGCTTCCCCACTTAACCTGGATAGTTTTCTATTTTTTTTTTTTTTTTTTTTTTTTTTTTACAGTGAGGTTAAGCCAACATCCCACACTGCCCCTACCCCCATTGAAACTGTTGCCTGACCCTGTTCCATCCATTGAAACACATTGGGATCTTAACTTTAGTGCCTGCAGTGTATGTATTTCTGTAAAATTCAGTAGAGTTTTCAGGCATATATTTCTGCCATTTGTATGTTTAATGGCTTGCACACTGCTAGGATCTCTTTAAAGGCTTCACTTTCCCTGTATTAGAATATAGCAGTATTTTTTGCAACCTAATAGTTACTGGGTGTTCACTTTTGTAGATTCTGTCCACAACAAGAACCATGTATCTGAAGTAGTTAACTTCATTTGATCAGCAACCTCTGGGTTTCGGATCTGACACTGATCCGAGCTGGCAGCATGCCAAGCAAAAAGATCCGAGCTCCAAGCTCCTCCTCTTGCCCATACTACACTGCAACCTCTTTCCAATTCCCAGATCTCGTTTGCCACGGCTTTGCCAGAACGGGATTTTTGAGCTCCAAGCAAGTTGTCAGGGTTTTTTTAATTATATTGGTCTGTGTGTACCCCTTTGATATATATATAATAGTTATTAGTTTATCTCACCTTACCGGGTTCTTTTCCTTGCTAGATTTTTACGTTTTGTGAGTTAGAAAGTTGTTAACTTTCTGTCAGTGTAGGCCCCCCCCTTCCTGCCAGTAGAGTGTGTGTGTGCATTTATTATGTCGGAAAGTCAGATAGTGACTTTCTCTAAGTGCACAGAGTGTGGCCACAAGCTGTCGTCAGCCGATGGTCACACTGTGTGTAGTTTTCTTGGGGGTGCCTCATTTGTCATCCGGCTGCAAGATCTGTGCGGCCTTCAACCCCTGAGCCCTGCGGGATCGCAGGAACAAGTTGATTCTGGCAGGTTTTTTACCCGCAGGATGAACTTCTGCTTCTTCTACTTCCACAGCTTCTTCGCCAGCCACGGCTGTGGCTGTCCAGCATTCTGGCCCTCCTCCCCTGTCCGGGACTCACCCTCCAACCTTGGCACAGGGAGAGAGAGAGGCCAAGAAAGAGAGAATGAAAGAAAAACACAGGGGAGACAGAGAGACAAACAGAAAAGGAAAAAGATAGAGAGAAGGGCTGCAAGCGGCAGGCTGAGTTGGATCCAACGGCCCCACCCACTAAGGTGATTTTGTCTCCTGTCAAAGTTACTAGGCCATCCTCCCCTCGGCTCCATTCACCACGTTTTTCTCCGGAGCCGGAGTAGGAGGCTCAACCAGCCTTGAGGTTGTCTTCTTGTCGGCCTTCCCGGCCGGCATCGGTGGCGTCCTCTAGATCTACTCGGAGCATCTCTGAAGCGGACATGGATTGGATTATGCGAAGGTTTCTACAAACTCAACTGCAAATGGAAGTGTTGCTGGCTCCCTCCCCCACCGGTGCAGGGAGTTTGGCTCTGTTTCTCACCCCTATAGCTCCTTCTCTGATCCACCATCGGATTTCGGAGTCTATGGATCCGAGGAGCCCCGGAGTCAGGGGGTCGGCACCGATGGTACCTTCTACCTCGATGCCGGCCATACCCGTGAGTCTGTCGGATCCGCTTTCGGATCCGAGCTCTCGGAGCCGAGAGTTGGGCGTCGGATCCAAAGGGATGAGTGTGTCATTGGCTCTGTTGTGGTCAGGGCATACCGTCCCTTTGGGACTGGCCGTTCCAACTTCAGCCCCGATCCCTTCGTCGGATCTGAGGGTCACTGCTACCCACACAGTTTCAGGGAAGCCGGTTCTCCTTCAGCGTTCGTTGTGGAGAGGGTTCTTTCTGAAGGATCGAGACCCCTCACCCATTCCTCAGGGTCCATCCCTGCCCCCTCACAGCTGGGTTTGTCTTCCGTCATCCAGTACCCCCATGGACAACCTGTGTCTATTGCACCCCAGCCAGTTCCCCTGGAGGAACACAAAACCATTTGTGAGCCCTCCCCAGAGAGTCCACTCGAGGAGGTTCCTCACAAACGCCAGTGTGAAAGGAGGCACTTGGACTCCCTCGAGTCCCTCACTAAGGATACCGACTTGGAGGAAGGGTAAGGTTCCCCCAGATCATCCCCCGGAGACATAATGGAAATCCTTTGCCAGAGGGGGGGTGTCAACCCAAAAACCTTCCTCTGATGAGTCTGTATTCCTGGAGGTGTTAGACACAGGTCCATCTACCTCTTAGGTGCCCCCCCCCAGCCGACCCTCTGGTAGACCTTATCACCACCAGAGTTACTCTTCCCATCTCCCCTGCTTCAGTGAGCTAGAGTCTCACATTTCCAGCTTGGCTAGATTCAACTAATAAGTCAGCTTTGCATGGCAATAGATATCAAACGAATCACAACCTGCTATACTACTAAAACTGTTCCCTGATATGTCTCTTAACTTCCGAATAGCATTTCCCAGGAATTATTTCTGGAAAAAAAACATCAATCCAGAGTTTAGGCTAATCTATCCATTTCTTAAAAAGTGCACAGTAAAATATTCAAGTGGAATTACATTCTAACTGCTCACATGGTTATCTTTGCATAGTTATTTTGTTATAGCATTGAATTTCTTAATTTGTTAATTAATTGGTGAAATTGTGTATATAAATGAAGTTTTATTGATGTACTGGTTGTCTGATGAAGTCAGGAAGTTGACGAAAATGCATGGTGTTTTATAGATTAAGGCGTTCATGTGCTTATGTGCCTTTTGGCTTCCAAGTGCTTTTAGTGCTTTGTGTTAACTGTGTGATTTTATCCAATAAAAGTTCCTGGACTGGTTTCCTTGGTGGCGAAGGGTCTTTTTCGTGACTGCTTTACGTTTTGGTTGGAGTTTATTTGCAGTTCCTGTGTTGGTGTTACTAGTACTTTGAGGAGCGAGATGGACACCTGCCTCTGATAATCGTGGGTCTGAGGACGTTGGACAAACGCGTAAGCTTATTGGGCAGCTTACTGAGCTTATCAACATCCTTACTCCTCTCAGCCTAACTTTACTAGACAAGAGCGTTCATTGGAACCTGCTTTCTAACCTCCGCTATGCAGGAGTGGATCGTGGAGTTAATGAAGAACAAGGGGAACTTATTGATCGGTTCGACGAGATCGGCGGCCTTGGTTCTACTACGTTCAATCCCTCCAATACACCCAGACTTTTGCAAGCGGGTCCCGCGCAGGGACAGGGTATAGAGCATGGGGACAATGGCTGTGGAGAAGGAATGGAAGCAACAGGTACTGTGTTGAATGCTGGGGCACGTGTCTCAGCTCAGGAAACTTTAGACTGGTTGCGTTCCAAGCCTAATGTTGATTTTCATGGCAATGAAAGTAACGTGCAAAATGTTTTTGGTGGGACATACAAACAGAAGTTGTTTTATTTGAGTAATTTAATGTACAAATACAGATCTTTAGCCATTGAAAACGAATATTTAAAGGAATGTATCAGTAAGGAAATTGTGCCAAAGGGCTTACGCGTTTTCAAATTTCCTAACAATGTTACATATGACTCTAGTTATTATAAGGACTTAGTGGATATTTTCAATAAGTGTGGGTTAGAAGTTCTTAAGCTTATGATTAAGGAAAATATTAAAATTCAGGAAAGCATTGAGAAAGACATTGAGATTTTGGATCAATACATCAAAAATGATTTAATTTTTGGGATAAATGAAGAAAAATTGAAATATTATGACATCAGAAAGAATGTTGATCAAAAATGTAATGACCTTATTCAAAGGAAGATTAAAAAATTGGATAGGGACATTCATGATTATAATTTACATATTAGTTATCCCAAACCACGGGGACCTAACAGGGCCTATGGTGGTGATTTTAATGGAAAAGGTGAAACCAATAATAATAATGTAGAGCCTGTTACAGTTGAATACGGTATTGAAAATGAACAACCTGAGGGAAGTGAAAGGGAGTATGATGAGAGCTTCCCACCTTTGCGTAGGTCTGAAAGACTGCTCAATAAACAAGGGCCGCAGAATGGAAATTTTCAGTGGAGGGGAGGAAGAAGGGGGAGGGGGAGATTTCATTAAACCCCTTACCGGACCTCCCAGAGGACTTGGATGCTTCTTCCAATCTTAATAGTGTTATAACTGACAAACAGTGTTATACATGGAATAACTTTAGTATATACAATTTTAGTAATGTTAAGGTAGAGAAAGAACATTTTGCCCTTTTCTCCAAAGGTTTAAAATTTATACCAGACAATAAGGGCGACATTGCTAGAAGCTTGTTGGATATCAAGTTATTCTTGAGAAAAGTGAACTTTAAGGTCATTCTACCTAACATCAAAAGGGATGAAGGAGAAGTGGTTAGGAAAAAAAGTATATATAACCCCCCTTTACACCCCCAGATTAAGAATTTAGAGAAAGTATTAGTGTGTGAAATTAGAAAAAACATTAATAGGGGTATAAAGCATGATAATATGACTATAAAAGAAAAATAATTATTATACGAGATCAGGAATAACCGAAATGTGAGAGTGATGAAACCTAACAAGGGAGGGGGTATTATTTTTAAGGATTATATTCTTTATGATAGTAAGATGTATACCTTATTATGGGATGAGGACAAATACAGTATTGTTTCCAAAAATGAAATCAATATAGCCTATCATAAAATTGATGCAGCTTTACATGATATGATGCAAGAGGGATTAATAAGCCACTGTAGTTACAGATTTTTAAAAGTGGACAAACCTAAGATACCCACATTTTTTGGGATACCGAAAATCCACAAAAATAAAGATGACCCCCCCCCCCTCGCCCTATAGTTTCTGCTGAGGGTTCTAAGACTCAGACATTAGCAAAATATGTAGATCTCAAATTAAAGCCCTTATGGACAGGAAGACAGAATATTTTGAAAGATTCTTGGGATCTATTGAATGACCTCAACCATTGCGTTTGGGAGGAAGATGTGTTATTTCTAACTATAGATATTGTTGATTTGTTTTCCTCCATTCCCTACGAAGAAGGAAAAACTATTTTGGAAGATGTAGTTTTTGGATATGAGGGAATGAGTAAGGATGACAAATTGGCTAGTTTATGGCTCATTGATCTAGTCCTGAAGAATAATTGCATACACTTCAAAGGTGAGTTCTTCCAGCAGATAAAAGGAGTTGCTATGGGGGCAGCCTATGCCCCCACTTATGCTAACCTTGTTTTAGCATACTGGGAGGAGAAATATGTGGTAGATTCCCAATATAAAAATTGCTGGATGTTGTATAGGAGGTTCCTGGATGACATAGTAATACTTTGGACAGTGGGGAGAGACAGACTGGAAGAGTTCTTAACCTATATTAATCTTACTACTAGTTTCTTGAGATTTACACACAACATCTCTGACTGTAGTTTGATATATCTTGATATAGAGTTTTATAAAGGAGAAAAGCAGTATGAAACTAGAGTTTATCGAAAGCCTACCTATTGCAACTCCTTTTTACATTTTCAAAGTGCGCACCCCAAGCACTGTAAAAAAAGTATTGTTAAGGGGCAATTTGTTTGGGGTAGCCGCATGACGAGTTTAGACCAGGATTTTTTTTACAAGGAGTGTGAGTTTTTAGAGAGAATGTTTGAAGAGAGGGGCTACCCCAATGATTTTGTACAACAAATAAGAAGAGAAGTGGAAGAAGGAAGGAGGATTAGGTTTGCTCCTATTTACAAGGGTTGCAATGGTAGTAGGATTGTGGATCCCAATGTAGGGACAGAGTTGGTAATTAGAATTACAAATGATGGTGATAATCTTTCCCAGGCTTTAGTCCTTGAATATAACGGAATAAATAGTGGAATTAGTAAGATATTTTTTAGAGAATGGGACAAGTTTTTATCCTTCACTGATATAGAAGGTATTTCTAGTGTCCCTAAAAAAGTGATCTACAGAAATGCTAGGAACCAGGGTGATATCCTTGAGAGTAATTAAGTCCAAACTGACCGCAAGACGATCAGAAAGGGCACTTATAAATGTGGGCATTGTAGGCAGTGTTGCTATGTCATAAATGAAGAAAGACATCCTCTGAGGGTGATTTTGGGGACCCTTCTGACTCATCCTAGTCAGTGTCCGATGTCAAGGATTTATTTATTTATTTATTTATTTATTTTATTTTACATTTGTTAAAAAGTCTGTTATACTATGAGTTTTTGTGTTTTTTTTTGAATATTTTTTTTTCATTATATGTCTTGAGCAATGAGTAGAAATATTCTAAAATGTCTCCTATTCTTGTGTAAAATACTTAAGTGAACATATACTGTATTATATCAACATAGTGTATTCTTATTTGCTTATACGTGGAGCTTTTCTCCCCGGGCCTCCGCTGAAAATGGACATGTATCCAGTCGGACTCTCCCGGTTAACAAATGTAAAATAAAATAAAATAAATAAATAAATAAATAAAATATTATATAGCAAGCAGAAACAAAATGATAAGTAGCCAGGAATATTTCAGTTGTGACACTAAAGGGATAGTGTACCTTGCTTTTTGTGAAAAATGCGGGTTCTTTTATGTTGGGAAATCTGAAAGAGCTTTAAGAAAAAGAATCTATGAGCACATCTATGAGATATCTATTAAGAAGGAAAGTAACGCTTTATATAAACATAGCAAAACATGCAAGGAATATAAATTTTAAATTCCTAGTAATAGAATGTATTCAACAGGATGTTCGAGGGGGCCCGTGGGAAACTAGAATTGAATATAGGGAATTGTGGTGGCAAGTGGCCCTAAATGCGGATAAATTTCCAGGGCTTAATGATAATATATCCATATTGCCACTACTCAAATTAAGAGCAGCGAAGTTGTAGGAAGAAATTGCACTTAGTGACAATAACCCTAAATGACCACAAGAGGGCTCCATAGTACTGGATGCAGGCTTGAACTAACAAACTATGAGTAATAAACTTATTTTAACATATCAACATTATAATACATTCTTAACATTTTTAAGGTTTATATTTTAAGAATACCTATTTAATATTTACACATCACTTTTATAATATTTTTATAGTTGATTTGATTTTAAGAACAATTGGTAGGATATAATATTAACTGGAAAGAGCATATGTATATATATATATAAATGTTTTCAAGTTTTTCCCAATAACTTTTTGAAACATTTATTTTTAGGAATAAGTAAGAGATTATTTAAGATTATTTAAGATTATTTATGGTCAGTCAAATATTTTATGAATAAGTGTTTTGTGGATTTTCTATGAAATTTCTGAGTTTACATAGAATGGTCACCTATTTTGAATAATGATAGAAAATATACCTTTAAATTTTTGAATTTCTTAATTTGTTAATTAATTGGTGAAATTGTGCATATAAATGAAGTTTAATTGATGTACTGGTTGTCTGATGAAGTCAGGAAGTTGACGAAAACGCATGGTGTTTTATGGATTAAGGCGTTCATGTGCTTATGTGCCTTTTGGCTTCCAAGTGCTTTTAGTGCTTTGTGTTAACTGTGTGATTTTTATCCAATAAAAGTTCCTGGACTGGTTTCCTTGGTGGTGAAGGGTCTTTTCATGACTGCTTTACGTTTTGGTTGTTATAGCATATCCTAAACTATGGTATTTGATTCCAAACTTAACATAACAATGAAACAGTTCTTGGTTTATTCTTAGCAATGACCTCCCAAGCCTGTGACCCAGTACTTTGTTACTATTGCTTTATGTACATTGTCTTAGTTGTATACTTATTGCCTATCACTCATCCTCTCAGCAAAAGACTCATGGAGAAAGCTTCCAAATAAGATACTTTTGAAAATAGCAAGACTACTGATTTAGTAAGCTCACAAATTGACTACAAGAATTAGCATTCACTTTCTAAAAAAAAGTCTTTAATTTCAGAAAATGTCATTATTTGTTCATGACAATCCAGCACCTTTTTCAGAAAGCATTATGGAGTGTAGTATGTCAGAGCAAAAGTATAAGCCAAAATTAGGGGCACTTGTGAGGTATGCTGATAAGAGGAGGTCCAACACTCCTACTCATCTCTTCTCCATTGCATCTATCCCAAATCACACATGCATGTACATGCTTCATGACACACACGTATTGAAACAGTACCAGCAGCTGTAGCAGTGATACTATACTCCAAATCGTGCACTCAAATAATGTACTGACAAACACAGAGCACTATATGCCTTAATCAAGCATTGATGAAATCACTAGGAATCACACTGAACACATTTCACTCTTAATCCCTCCATGTCACAGTGCATAGCATTTACACCACACTTACAAAGGCACACCTCTACTCACAAACACACACAACATACCAGTCAGCTTTTAGGCTTTTCCCACTTCTCTGCAAAACACTGCTGTAATGGCTTTGGCAAACATAAATAATTGATGGATGTCAGCTCAGGACTTATATTCCTACCTGTTGGAGCCAGTCCACTGCACTTATACAAGTGTCCCCCTCAGCAGGGCAGCAAGCAGGTGTCAGTACAGATTTTCTCCATAGTTCTTTTACCACCACACACACAAAATGACACATAGTTAATGTGGGCAAATCTACTTCTTCATTGTCACTGCGAGTTTACATTCTGTGGATGTACTCTTGTTTTTTAAACCATTCTGCTGTTTTGCCACATTCTAGAAAGTATATCCCCTGAGATCTCATCATAATGTTACTATGTTACTAGACATGCTGATATCTGTGCCGGATGGAGTACAGATTGCATCAGGAATGTAACCCCATATATCATACCTCTCAACCTCTTTGGGGCACTTTTTAAATATTGCTCTTGCAAACTTAGAGAATTGATAGAATAACACGTTTTGCATTAGCATGAATTTCCTAAAGGGTATTAAGTGTAAAACTCAAATGTCAGTCATTTTCTGACTTCAGCCATCAGTGATTTGCCAGAAAACCACAATTTTATGAGAAATAGACCAAAAATATAAGGCAAAAATCTGGACATTCTGCAGAAATCTGTACAGTTGAGAGATACGCCATATATCAAAATTTAAAAAGACTTTCTCAACTGTAAATAACACACATTATTTATTTATTTTTAGACAGCTGCTATAAATGTACAGAAATACATTGTGTGTATGCTCGTTTGTTTGACTTAGAAAAACTGTGACTTGGTTTTACTGAACATTGGACTTACAGAACACGCACTTTGCAATTTTGGTTATGATGAGTTTTGTGTAAAGAAACTCAAGTGCATCATACTGCTTGACCTTCCTTAAAGTGTGATGCAAATAGAGACACTTCACCCTTTGTCCCTTTCTGTATAGTAGCTGGTCTATATGTGTGAAAGACATTATAACCCTGCTCTGCTGTTGTGCTGTCTGTGGCTTTGAACCCTGTCTCAGTAACTACACAGACATCTATATTCTCCAGAGTGAGGAGAGCTTGTAGGGAGTGGAAAGACAATATCATCTATTTGTTTTGTGGCATCAGCCTTTGCTTGGCTCACACCTGCCTGGGACAAATAGTTGGAGAGCTCTATCATTATCTCTCTTCATATAGTTCAGGGAGGTACTTCTCAGGTCATTTATGCCCACATGAGGTATAACTAAATCATACTGCTTGGGGTTCAGTGACTTGAATGCCCCATGATAGACAACTGATCATAACCTCTCTTTGCTCAGCGTGGTGAGTGGGATATCAGTGCGTCTCACAATGGAGTCTCCTGTGACCAAAATATTGGATTGTGAGGTTGTCTGCCTTGTGGACTGAGACATTAAGACACTGTGAGATGCGGCTGAATGTGTAATGGTGAGTGTTGAGCTGGTAATGTGTTTTGGAGTTTGATGAAGATACTTATTGTAATTCCTGTGTTTCAGAGAACTTTTATTTGGGTAGTAAACTTTTAAGAGCCTCTGCATTTTTATCCGCTTTCAGATGCGGCCTGGGGAGAAAAGCTGCACAGGTAAAAGAACAGAAAATACATATACATAGATAACAGTTGATATTATATTACAATATACTGTAAATACATGGATTAATACAAATAATGCACATATATAGCATGTATAATACACATATACCATAATTAAAACAAGATCAATACAATGTCATGTAGCATTGAAACATGCTAACATGTTATAAGTCTGACAGTTCATTATTCACTCATAAAGCTATAAAATTCAAATGGTGGATAAGGAGGAGGAGAGAGAGGTAAGAGTGAGAAAAGTATTTGTTAGAAGTAATAACTGGGGTAGATATGGTCGGCAGGAGAAATAATGAGTAAAAGCAAAATTATGAGTAAGAGAAAAGAAACCAAGGAAGAGGAAAGATAGGATTGTATATAGGTATTAGAGGAGAAGGAACTACAGTTTTAAACAGGAGAGCGGCAAGTGCAAAGCCAGGAGTCAGAGAGGCATTCTTTTAGTTGCATTTTAAATAAATTAATGTTATGTATGGCACTTATTGGTGCAGGGATCATATTCCAGAATTTTGCTACACAGTATGAATAATATATTTTTAAAAGTGCAGATTTCAGGATCCCCTCTCCTTCTCAGCGTCCCTATAGCAGTGTGCTTGCCATTGAGGTTAAGCCAACATCCCATGCTGCCCGCCCTCATTGAAACAGCCGCTTGACCCTGTTCCATCCATTGGAACGCATCGGGATCTTAACACTAGTGCCTGCAGTTGTGGTTAAGCCAACATCCCATTCTGCCCACCCCCATTGAAATGGTCACCTGACCCTGTTCCATCCATTGAAACGCATCTGGACATTAACATTAGTACCTGCAGTGTATGTATTTCTATAACATTCAGCAGTGTGTTCGGGGATATATTTCTATCATTCTTATGTTTAATGGCATGTACACTGCTTTAAAGACTTCACTTTCCCTCTATTACATCAGAGTTGTACTTTTTGCAACTTAATAGTTACTGGCTGTTCACTTTGTAGATTCCATCCCCAGCAAGAACCATTTCTTTCTGCCAGCTCCCTACTGCACTGAAATGATGACAGAAATCTACAGATAAGTACTAGATTGTCTGGGCAAAGGAAAGTATATACTTGATTTTCTTTTTTTTCTAGGAAGCCTGCGACTTTCATCTTGTGGTCTTACCAGCTAAGAATCATTCCCTAGCTAACTCTGTAATATAGCACCTACTCTTTTCCATCTCCCATTGGCTGATGTAATGCCCCTCCCCTCCTTGGTTTTCCGCCCTAGGTGTTTTACTCTTGAAACCCAAACGGTGCCATTTTTAAAAACACAGATTTTAGGATCACCTCTCCCTCTCAGCGTCCCTATAGCAGTATACTCGCCATGTAAGTGTCTGCACTGAAAAGTATTGTATATATATATATATATATGTATATATATATATATATATATATATATATATATGTATGTGTGTGTGTGTGTGGGTTTAATCTTTTAAATGCTACTGAATCTTTTACATTTGAGCTGATGGCTGTCACAAACATTCATATATTTTAACCTTCTTAACTTTACGTACGCTGTGTTATACATACGGTAGTAAACTGTATTGTCTCATCCAGAACAGTTTTTTGCCTATTTGTATTCTGTCTGCTTAAGCTGTTACCTCTGCTCTGTACTACAAGGCTGTGTTACAAAGAATATATAAATGTTACCATAATTTGTAGTGATTTCGAAACTCTGATAAAATGACTGTATTTCTGATGTGCATAGTTACTGGAAATCTCAAGGCTCTGAAAAATAAGACTGCTTTTCTAGTGTTTATAGTTACTTGGGATTATAATGCTTTGACAGAAAGAGATACCAGTGATTATTTGCTGGAAAACTTTATTCGGGACATTGTTTTTAGTGTATTTCCACCCCAGAGCTGTCTTACATTGTGTTGCAGACTTCATGCTACTGTTTTAACTAGACTACAGGTGATAGCCATGTAAACTTGTAACATTAAGTTAAAATGCACAGTATTTCTGAATTAGCTTATATTATCCGAAATACTATGCTGATATTGGCTAAGCTAATGTAACTATTTTTCTGACTAAAGAGGACTTTATTTCTGGCTTGTACTATGTAGATAGAATACTTGCACTGATACTTGCCTCTCTTTACCTTGACCATATTTTTCTATATGCTTCCCCACTTAACCTGGATAGTTTTCTATTTTTTTTTTTTTTTTTTTTTTTACAGTGAGGTTAAGCCAACATCCCACACTGCCCCTACCCCCATTGAAACTGTTGCCTGACCCTGTTCCATCCATTGAAACACATTGGGATCTTAACTTTAGTGCCTGCAGTGTATGTATTTCTGTAAAATTCAGTAGAGTTTTCAGGCATATATTTCTGCCATTTGTATGTTTAATGGCTTGCACACTGCTAGGATCTCTTTAAAGGCTTCACTTTCCTGTATTAGAATATAGCAGTATTTTTTGCAACCTAATAGTTACTGGGTGTTCACTTTTGTAGATTCTGTCCACAACAAGAACCATGTATCTGAAGTAGTTAACTTCATTTGATCAGCAACCTCTGGGTTTCGGATCTGACACTGATCCGAGCTGGCAGCATGCCAAGCAAAAAGATCCGAGCTCCAAGCTCCTCCTCTTGCCCATACTACACTGCAACCTCTTTCCAATTCCCAGATCTCGTTTGCCACGGCTTTGCCAGAACGGGATTTTTGAGCTCCAAGCAAGTTGTCAGGGTTTTTAATTATATTGGTCTGTGTGTACCCTTTGATATATATATAATAGTTATTAGTTTATCTCACCTTACCGGGTTCTTTTCCTTGCTAGATTTTACGTTTTGTGAGTTAGAAAGTTGTTAACTTTCTGTCAGTGTAGGCCCCCCCCTTCCTGCCAGTAGAGTGTGTGTGTGCATTTATTATGTCGGAAAGTCAGATAGTGACTTTCTCTAAGTGCACAGAGTGTGGCCACAAGCTGTCGTCAGCCGATGGTCACACTGTGTGTAGTTTTCTTGGGGGTGCCTCATTTGTCATCCGGCTGCAAGATCTGTGCGGCCTTCAACCCCTGAGCCCTGCGGGATCGCAGGAACAAGTTGATTCTGGCAGGTTTTTTACCCGCAGGATGAACTTCTGCTTCTTCTACTTCCACAGCTTCGCCAGCCACGGCTGTGGCTGTCCAGCATTCTGGCCCTCCTCCCCTGTCCGGGACTCACCCTCCAACCTTGGCACAGGGAGAGAGAGAGGCCAAGAAAGAGAGAATGAAAGAAAAACACAGGGGAGACAGAGAGACAAACAGAAAAGGAAAAAGATAGAGAGAAGGGCTGCAAGCGGCAGGCTGAGTTGGATCCAACGGCCCCACCCACTAAGGTGATTTTGTCTCCTGTCAAAGTTACTAGGCCATCCTCCCCTCGGCTCCATTCACCACGTTTTTCGCCGGAGTAGGAGGCTCAACCAGCCTTGAGGTTGTCTTCTTGTCGGCCTTCCCGGCCGGCATCGGTGGCGTCCTCTAGATCTACTCGGAGCATCTCTGAAGCGGACATGGATTGGATTATGCGAAGGTTTCTACAAACTCAACTGCAAATGGAAGTGTTGCTGGCTCCCTCCCCCACCGGTGCAGGGAGTTTGGCTCTGTTTCTCACCCCTATAGCTCCTTCTCTGATCCACCATCGGATTTCGGAGTCTATGGATCCGAGGAGCCCCGGAGTCAGGGGGTCGGCACCGATGGTACCTTCTACCTCGATGCCGGCCATACCCGTGAGTCTGTTGGATCTGCTTTTGTATCCGAGCTCTCGGAGCCGTGAGTTGGGCGTTGGATCCAAAAGGATGAGTGTGTCATCGGCTCCCTTGTGGTCAGGGCATACCGTCCCTTTGGGACTGGCCGTTCCAACTTCAGCCCCGATCCCTTCGTCGGATCTGAGGGTCACTGCTACCCACACAGTTTCAGGGAAGCCGGTTCTCCTTCAGCGTTCGTTGTGGAGAGGGTTCTTTCTGAAGGATCGAGACCCCTCACCCATTCCTCAGGGTCCATCCCTGCCCCCTCACAGCTGGGTTTGTCTTCCGTCATCCAGTACCCCCATGGACAACCTGTGTCTATTGCACCCCAGCCAGTTCCCCTGGAGGAACACAAAACCATTTGTGAGCCCTCCCCAGAGAGTCCACTCGAGGAGGTTCCTCACAAACGCCAGTGTGAAAGGAGGCACTTGGACTCCCTCGAGTCCCTCACTAAGGATACCGACTTGGAGGAAGGGTAAGGTTCCCCCAGATCATCCCCCGGAGACATAATGGAAATCCTTTGCCAGAGGGGGGGGTGTCAACCCAAAAACCTTCCTCTGATGAGTCTGTATTCCTGGAGGTGTTAGACACAGGTCCATCTACCTCTTAGGTGCCCCCCCCCCAGCCGACCCTCTGGTAGACCTTATCACCACCAGAGCTTGGAAGGAACCGGACACTGTGGAGCTAATACCCAAAAGGCCCGACAAAATATTGAGCCCCTCGGCAGATGGAGCTTCTTGGAGTAAAGGTTCCCCGGTTGATGCCATGCTGGTGGCGGCGGCCACAAAAAAGGAACTCGCCCAGGAAAGTTCCTCGGTCCACCCCCCAGACAAAGAGGACAGGGAGATGGACCGCCTTGGAAAACGGAGTTTTGCTTCAGCTACCTTTACTATAAGGGCGCTGAATTACTTGGCCCACGTAATTCGACTGCAGCGGTACCTTGTGAAAGAGTACGCCGAGTCTCCCCCGGAGTCCATGTCTGCTGATAAATGGACCTTCTCGGCTCGTATGGCCACTCTCAAGTCTGTGTCCAATATGTCTATGCGTCTACTCTCTCACGCCACCGAGGGAGCCGCTAGGGCTAGCGGGTCCGGTATCGCCTTAAGGTGTCACGCCTGGCTTCATCTTTGCGATTTCTCAGAACCCTTCAAGGCGTCCTTCGCTAACGCAACTTTTGATGGTTCGACCTTGTTCGGGATGACTGTCCGCGATACGCTTGTCCAGAGCGAGAAAGATGGGAAAATGCTGTCAGCCATCAGGATCTGCTTTTCTAACCCTCAAAGGTCCTTTTCCAGGAACCAGCAAGGGCAAAAGCTGTGGTTCCGGAAATCTCAGCAGTCCCGGAACGCTCAGGACTCCTCCTCACCCAGCGGCAGAGGGGGACAAGGTGGACACCGGCCGAGAGGCAGAGGGGGGCCGAAGAACTTCGGGTCATGGGAACCATTTTTAGATCGACCCACGCAGCAACCCTGAGGGGTTGCCTGACTGCTCCTCTCTGGAGGCAGTCGGGGGCGTTTTTTGCTGCACCTAGCCTAATGGGAGTCCATCACAACAGATCGATGGGTGCTTTGAATAATATCCAGAAGCTATTCTATTCCCTTCACAAACAAAAATCCCCTTACACAAGGTGCCTCCTGGACATCCCACCCACTCAGAGGGAGGCCGCGGCTTTGGAAATACAAAAGATGCTAGAAAAAAAGAGCCATCCAGCAGGTAACCCCAGACCAGTCCAGATCAGGCATCTATTCCAGGTTCTTTTTGGTGCCAAAAAAGACTGGGTACCTAAGGCCGATTCTCAACCTATCAGCAATGAACCTGTTCATTGCCAAGGAAAATTTCCGGATGGTCACGCTTCAATCCATCCTGCACTTCTTGCAGGAGGAAGACTGGTCGTGCTTGATAGACCTCAGTGATGCGTACTACCATATCCTGATGGACAGGTGATCCAGGAGGTTTCTCCGCTTTCAGCTTGGGGCCAGTCATTATCAATTCAGGGTCCTACCCTTTGGTCTCACCACAGCCCCAGGGTTGCAGCGGCCCACGTGAGACTTTAAGGCATTCAGGTCTTTCCCGTACCTGGACAGTTGGCACCTCACAGCTCCCACCAGGCATCTACTCGTACTAACCAGAGATTTCTATCTCCGGATATCACCTCAGCTGGGGATCACTATAAATCTCAGGAAGTCTTACCTACAACCTGTTCAAGTGTTAGACTTCATAGGGGTGAGAATATAGTCCCTTCAGGCCAGGGCATTTTTGACTCCAGACAGACTACACAACCTGGCAATTCGTGTGTTAGCGCTTCTGCAGTCCCCTGCACCCCCAGCAGAATTAGTCCTGAGAGCCTTAGGATCCATGGCAGCAGCTATCAACCTGATCCCTTGTGCTCGTCTGCATATAAGAGTTTTACAGGGGACATTGCAAGTTCAGTGGTCTATACTACATCAACCTCTAGATTTTCCAGTCCCTCTGAGCAGAGTGTGCAGAAACACTGTCAAGTGGTGGCTCTGATCCCGGGATTTGCAGGAGGGACGTCCCTTTGTTGCACCCCAACCCCAAGCCACGGTGACCATGGACGCCTTCTGCCTAGGGTGGGAGGGCACTGTTCGGCAGGACTGTCCAAGGCACGTGGACTCAAAGCGAGACCGTAACATTGCAGGCTCTTCATGCTTATCTTCCTCTGGGAACTATTGCGATCCAGTCAGACAATATGTCAGGGATCTGGTATGTCAACAAACAGGGGGGAACCAAGTCTTATCCCCTTTGTCGAGAAGCCATGAGAGTTTGGAAAAGGGCAAACTCCACCAACCGCTTTCTGATAGCAATGCACATTCCGTGTTGGTCCAACATCTTGGCAGACAAATTGAGCAGAACTATCCTTTCTCCCTACGAGTGGTCTCTGAACCCTTGTGTAGCGGAACAGATCTTCCTCAAGTGGGGTCAGCCTTGCTGCAATCTCTTTGCTTCACCATCCAACGTGAAGTGCAGCAAGCTTTTCGCTCTAATTCCCCCGATGGGGGAAGCTCCCAGAGACGCTCTTGTTCATGCTTGGCCACCCGGTCTTCTTTATGCATATCCCCCGCTTATGACAAAATTCTTACAGAAAGCTCGTCGGTTGGCAAGCAGAATTATCCTCATAGCCCCATTCTGGCCTCGTCAAGTCTGGCTTCCCTGCCTGCGATCTCATCTCATATCTCCACCCTGGATCTTGGATCCCATTCCGGATCTGATTAGTCATCCCTCGGGAATGCTTCCTCCGAATCTGGACAGCCTGAAGCTTGGCTGCTCCAGTTCCCCTAGTTGCTAGGACTCCCGGTATCGCTTCCTCTGTTAAATCCATCTTGGTTGCGGCACATAAATCCTCTACCAGGAAAATTTACTGTAGAAAATGGAGATGTTTCTCCATTTGGTCTTCACAGAGAAATCTGGATCCTTTTACTGCTCCGATCCCAGCGCTATTAGACTTTTTGTTTCATATCTTCCAGCAAGGAGACAGCTCTTCCACAGTGAAGGTCCAGCTGGTGGCTATTTCCCATTTCCATGTAGGGGCAATTTAGGCTTTCTCTCTGCTGCCAGAATTTGTAAGACCTTTTTGAAAGGCACTTTTCTTCTGAGACCTCCTGTTAAGAATCTGTCCCCACTGTGGGATCTGACTTCGGTTCTTCAGGCCTTAGTTGTGCCTCCATTCAAGCCCTCTGCATCAGTTGACGTAAAATTCTTGTCATGGAAGATGGCTTTTCTGGTAGCTATCACCTCAGCCAGGAGAGTGTCGGAGCTTCAGGCTCTTTGTATGAAACCCCCATATCTAGTGTTTCTTAAGGACAGGGTGTCTCTCAGGACTAAATCTGTCTCTTCTCCCTAAAGTTGCTTCTGAGACAAACAATCAGTCTATTAATTTGCCTGTTTTTTTCCCCTAATTTTCAGAACAAAGGGGAATACAAACTTCATTTGCTGGATGTTCACAGGCAGTTACGTTTTTATTTGTACAGGACGGCGGTCTTTCATAAATCTGATCAACTTTTTGTTTCCTTTGCTAAGCCTTTTATAGGGAAACCAGTTTCAAAGGTGACTCTCGCTAGGTGGATTTCCCTTTGTATCCTACAAGCATATAAAGAGCTTGGTTTACCAGAACCAGTAGGAGTTCATGCTCATTCCACATGTTCTATGGCAACGTCTGCTGCATTCTGGTCTAGAGTTTCCATGGATGACATTTGCTCAGCGGCTACCTGAGCATTCTCTCACACCTTTATTACTCATTATAAACTGGATTTGGTGTCTGGAGGAAGGGCTTCCTTTGGCTCTGCAGTGCTCTGGAATATCCTTCCTTAAGGGCCTCCCAAGATTTCGGGTAGCTGGGGACTCTGTCCCATGGTTTGCTGATCAAATGAAGTTAACTACATCAGATAAAGAAGTTAGGTAATCACCATAATGTTCCATCTGAGTAGGTAAACTTCATTTTCATCAACCGTCCCTCCCTCCTTCCCCCTGATCTTGACGGTTATTTCTGCTGAGCTCGATGTTGGGAGTTCACGAGCTTGATGTTTGTCCTTGGTTCAGGGGTCTCAGGTTTTAGTTTGTTGGTTGTCACGTGTGGAGTGGCAAACTCCATCTAAGGATTGGAAGGAGATTGCAGTGTAGTATGGGTGAGGGGAGGAGCTTGGAGGTCAGATCTTTTTGCTTGGTATGCTGCCGGCTCGGATCCGTGTCGGATCCGAAACCCACAGGTTGCTGACAAATGAAGTTTACCTACTCAGATGGAACGTTATGGGGAGTACATAACTTCTATTTTTTCCCCAGCTCCCTTCTGCACTGAAATAATGGCACAAATCTACAGATAATAAGTACTAGATTCTGGGACACTGACCTGGGCAAAAGAAAGTATATGCTCAATATATTGTTTTTCTAGGGAGCCTGTGACTTTCGTCTCATGGTCCTTACCCGCTCCATTCACCCTCACTTTGCTCGGGTTCACTCTGCTTCCCTACCTCCATTACCACCCACCCCTTCATTAGATTTATGCACTCTGACCACTCCCAACATCTAGCTATGCAAATTAGCAGCCAGCAACAATAAAACTGTCATCCACTCCCACCTATCTCCTCAACACATATCTCACAACTCCTTTCTCTAACACTCAGCCTGTAACCAAATACATATTAGACCTAACTATTATTACTTATAACCCCCATTTTTCCTTCTTATTACCTAAGAAGTTATCTTGCCACACTATCAGTAACTAACACCATCACACAAATCTCTGAAGAGCCACCTTAGTTTCACTACATTAAATCCCAGGTTAACTTAATCTAACTATGACCCTACTTAACATCTTATCTTTAACCCTTATACTACTCGCACATATCACCTCATACTACCACACTAATCCCATACCACCACCTAATCATGCCACTACTACCACTAACATTACTGACACAACACCTTTAAACCTGCACATTTACCCCTCCATCTTTCACACAGCTCTCTCTCATCATATCCAAGTCACCCCATTGCTAACCCACCAAACAAACAAGCCATCCATAACATACCACTTATGTATTATTAACATAACACTTTCAAAACGCCCAGCTGGACCTTATGGCTGTTGAGGTCCTTTCTGATTTTGTTACTGAGAGCCATGTCTTCCATTAATGGACCTCTGTTCTCATTAGAATGCTCTTCTGCTGGATTTAATGACAAAAATCACCAAGAACTCTTAGACTGCCCGCTTTGTCTTTTTTGAATGCTGATGGAACCTCTGTATCTATCACAGTGTTTACTATAAATTTATTGTCCATTCTGTGTGACTGTTCATTCCTTATGCTTCCTTACACCCTCTCTTCTTCACTTACTTACTTACAGCTATTTAATTATCTTCCCTGACTTTCTCTCTAAATATACCATAAGCCTGTTTTTCCCTCACTTCATATTGCAGTTCTTATTTGCATTAGAGTAACTTACCTTTAATTTCTGTACAAACTGTTTAAAATGTCTCTAAATATTAAATGTCATATACATTGTATCAATTTTTAACTAATCTGATATTGTCAATCTTCATTCACTTATGACAGTTAGGTTTTGGTTCTGTCCTCGGAACCAACTCGGCTGCTGAGACAAGCACACCAGCCAGAAAACTCAAGCTAAGGTTACCCATAGTGCCTCTCTTCCCTTCCCTGCAGATCTTGTTTGCCGCATAGAGTTTCAAGATGCATCAGGCCATGCGCTCAAGCTAAGTGCTTTATTTCTAATTATTTCTTGATATTTTTTCTCTGTTATATCTCCCATCTTTAATATTCCTTAGCCGCTTATTATTTATTACTGTACGAGTGCGAGTGCTGTTTTACCCTAATTTATATTCTTTCATTTTTTTCTGCTACCATAGTTGACATAGCCCCCCCCCCCCTTTCCTCTTACCTCGGGTAATTCTTAAATTCCATAGTTGGCATTCTTTCCTTTCTGCTTTACCCTTCTGGGTATTCTCTCGCTACCATTGTTGGTACACCCCTAAAAAAAAAAATCTTTCCCCACTTGGCCCCGTTATTTAACTATTGTGCATGTGTGGTCGTGTAAATGGCAGTTAATTACTGTAGTTATTTACTTTAGAAATGATTGACAAACAAGGTACAGTGTGACAAATGTGGCAGGAAGGTGCCCAACTCCGATGGGCATCTTTCTTGCATTTACTGATTGGGGGATCCCACTTGGAAATTCAGCCTCTGTGCGACCTCTGTAAGGGTTTTAGTGCTCGAACCCTTGCAGTGCATCGAAATAAGTTGATCCAAAAGGGGTTGTTAAAAACACCCTTTTCGGAGGCTTTTTCTGAGGCGGAGGTATCAAAACCTCCTAGAAAGGAAACAAAAAAGAGGAGCCATTCAGTTCCAGCCTCTCCTCATTCTCAGGAGCCAAAATCTTCCAAAGGGCAGGTTTCCACAGAACCGAGGTCAAAACAATTGAAATCTGCACCAACTGTCTCGGCACCGGAGTCTGTGGCCCCTTCCGCTTTGCCATCTATCTTTATGGAACCGACTAAAGTTACTGTGGTACCAACCCCTTCCACGCTACCTCAGACCCTCTCGGCACTAGTAATGGTTTCTCCCATAAAACTGGTCATTTCCCCTCAACACAACCTTCTAGTCATTCGACCACAGTGCCGAAGGTCGAAACCCTAGCCAGGACTCAGTATTCCCCATCAATTGACCTCTTTGTTGGTCAGCAGCTTAGTTAATTTATTGATCATCCTGAATCTCCCTCAGGGATGTCCATCCGTTTCACTAGGAGCCTTTCAGAGCTTGATGTAGACAGACTGGTATATCAGCTCTTGGCAGCCAGAGATATTCCAACCCCTTCTAGGACATCCCTCCTGCCTGGGGCCAAGGTTTTTTCTCCACAGACTCCAACTTATCTTCTTCCTTTGACCTCCCCACAAAATATAGAGCCCTCCATGCCAATGCCTCTCCCGGTGCCAACTTCTTCGGCACCGATGGTGGATCTCACCTTGGTGCCGGAATCTACTCTGTGGACCTCGGCTCAGTCACAACCAACCCACCCATGAGACTGTGACTTGGCTGTCTATGCTTCCAGTTGCTTTGGCAGTTCTGAGCCCTCTTGAGGCTCCTCCTCTGGGGGCAGGCTCATTGGGGTAGGGTGTGACCCCGGTTCTGAGGTTGTCTTTCTCAGTTCAAGGGTCCCATCCCTCTTCAGGTGGGCCTGCATTTCAGATTATGGAGAGAACGCTCACCTCAGCAGGCTCATAGTTGACACCCTCAATGTCAGATTCTGATATGTTTGTGTCCTCTGGTTCATAGCTGTCAGTCTACTACTTTGGGGCAGCGGGCACAGGAGCAGCAAGAGACCCGACTGCAGAGTACCCTCTCTTCGGAGTCCTCTGCAGACCTCTGCCCTGATTAGTCACCCTGTAAGACATCATGCAAGAGGAAGCACGTTGATTCTCCGGAAGAATGTCTCACTGACAATACAGACTTCGATGAAGGGGAAGGGTCCCCACATTTCCCCCCCGAAGATGTCTCCTTTGGAGACATCCTGGAAATCTTAAAGCAGAGGGGTGACTGGAAGCCCACCAACCCTTCCGAGAAGTCTGTCTTCTTGCAGGCTTTCTGTGCCCGATCTCCTACTTCCTGGGTGCACCCCCCTGCAAATAAGTTAGTCAAGCTCATCGTGCAGCATGCCTGGAAGGTCCTGACACTGTAGAGCCAATCCCCCTGAGACCAGACAAAGTACTTTCTTTCTCTGGGCAACCCTATCAGCGCTCCTGAGGAGCGGCCAAATTGCTAACCTCTGGAGGCAGTCGGGGGAAGGTTCTGTCTGCAACACTTGGCCTGGCATTCAATAACATCAGATTCTTGGGTGAAGACCATAATTACCAGAGGTTATCTTATCCCCTTCGACCTTTATCCAAGGCTGCAAAGGTGGATCCCTGATGTTCCACTCAGTCAGTGGGACGAAGCAGCTCAAGAAATTCAAAAGCTGCTCAGAGAGAGTGTCATCCAAACAGTCCCACCAGACCAAGTAGGATCCGGATTTTACTCCAGATTCTTTTTAGTGCCAAAAAAGACAGAGGGCCGGAGGCTGATTCTAGACCTCAGTATTTTGAGCAAGTTTGTCAAACAGATAAAATTGCGGGTGGTCAAGGTTCAGTCTATCCCTTTCTTTTCTGGAAAAAGACAATTGGATGTGCTCTATAGATCTTCAGGATGCGTATTACCACATAAAAATGGACAAGCACTCCAGAAGATATCTCCGCTTCTGGCTGGGAGCCAGGTTTTACCAGTTTTGTGCACTGACCTTTGGTCTCACCACAGTCCCCAGGGTATTTACCAAATGCATGGGAGTGGTAGTAGCTCATCTGAGACTGCAAGGATTTTGAGTGTTTCCATATTTAGATGATTGGCTCCTTACTGCCCCCACCAGGCATCTACTGCTTCATACCTTATACTGCACTCTGGAACTGGCAGAGCTCTTAGGCATTTCTACAAACAAAGAAAAGTCAAATCTAGAACCCACTCAAAACTTAGAATTCATTGGAGCAACATTCAAAACAAGATCCTGTCTGGTTGCACTACCTATTCACAGATTACAAAGATCACAAGTCACAGCTCCAAGCGATACTCACTCGACATAGTCCCGACTCGCTTAGTCTTGCAAGTACTAGGGTCAGTGGCATCGACAATCACCCTAGTTGCCCAGGTGAGATTCCACTTGAGGCTGCTTCAGTAGTTCCTACCATCACAATGGCCTCTGTTAACACACCCCACGTCTTTTCCAATCCACATAACAAGTCAATGCAAGCAGGATCTGAATTGGTGGATGAAGTCAGAAGAAGAGTTGTGGTGTCACCCCTTTTTACGCCTTCAGCACAAGGCCATAGTGACCCCCTCCACCCCTGATGAGGTGGGGGGGTGCATTTTCAGACCAAGACAGTCCAAGGCACTTACTTGTCCCCCTTAGAGGCCAATTTGCATATCAACGTCTAGAACTGAGGACTGTGCTTTTAGCGTTGCAAGCATTCCAATCTGCCCTTCCATCAGGGACAATTGTCTGTCATCTGGTATATCAACAAACAGGGAGGAAACGGATCCGATCCGTTATGTTGAAGCCATGAGGGTATGGCAATGGGTGATCGCCTCCAACCGCTTTCTGATAGCAATGCACATTCCCGGGAGTTCCAACATTATTGCGGACAAACTGAGCAGATACATTCTCCTGCCTCGCAAATGGTCTCTCAAGCCAGTAATAGTGGCGGAGATCTTTCGTCATTGGGGTCGGCCTTGCTGCGATCCGTTTACATCTCCCACGAACCACAAATGTAGCAGCTATTTTGCCCCACTTCCCCCTCAGGGAGAGTCCCTGAGAGATGCTATTCTGCATTATTGGCCCCTGAGACTGCTTTATTCCTTCTCTCTCATTCCCCTAATACCTCAGTTCTTGAAGAAAGCACAAAGGTTGAGAAGCAAAGTGATCCTCATTGCACCCCATTGGCCTCAAGTCTGGTTCCCCTTTCTTTGGCCTAACCTAGTTCATCATCCATGGATGTTGGACTCACCCGCTGGGGCTGGTCCATCCCAGCCTACCAACTCTCAAGCTGACCACTTGGTACCTCCACTTCTGGTAATTGCCAGGCAGAATAATCTTTCTTCACCAGTACAAAAGATACTTCTGGCTTCCCATAAACCGTCCATCAGGAAACTTTATCTTAGTAAATGGAAGAGATTTATGATCTGGTCTCGGCGAGAAGGCCTAGACCCCTTTTCAGCCTCAATTAATAAAGCGTTGGAATATTTTTCAACTTTACTCCAATCAGGAGCTTCAGCTTCTACTGTTAGAGTTAATTTGGCAGCTATTTCAAATTTCCATAATGGCTTTGATGATTTTTTTCCCGATATCTCACCGCCTCTGCAAAAGATTCCTAAAGGGAGTTATGCATTTAAAGCCACCTTTTAAAGAGCACATTGAACCTTGGAATTTGACATTGGTCTTACAAACTTTCTCATCAGCCCTTTGAGCCAGCAGCATCTGTGGCATAAAATGTTTTTCGTGGAAGACCTTATTCCTGGTCGCCATCACTTCAGCTAGGAGAATATATAAATTGCAGGCCTCGTGTGTAAAGCGCCAATGCATCATTTTTCATAGAGAGAGCATCACTTAGGACTAACCCCTCCTTTTTACCCAAAGTTATTTCAGACTCAAATATTAACCAATCCATTGACCTGCCAGTTTTTTTCCCAAATTTTTCAAAAAAAGGAGAATATTCTTTGCATTTGTTGGATGTACACAGACAATCACGTTTTTACTTGGACAGAATGAAGTCCTTCGGGGAATCAGACCAACTGTTCCTGTCCTTTTCAGGTCCTCGACTCAGCAAACCAGTTTCCAGTGTCACCTTGTCAAAATGGTTGAGAGATTGTATTACCTTTGTTTATCATCAAAATAAAGTGAGTCTATCAACTGAAGTCAAGGCTCACTCTACCAAGTCAGTTTCCACTTCAGTGGCCTTCCATTCTAGGGCCTTCATGGACGACATTTCCACAGCAGCTATGTGGGGTACCCCACATACCTTTATCACTCATTACAAATTGTATATGGTCTCCAGGGGAAGAGCATCTTTTCGTTCTATGGTGTTCAGGAATATCCTTCCATAGGGCCTCCCGGGACATAAAGTAGGTAGGGACTCTGTCCTGACTGTCATGAATGAATGAAGGTTGACAACATCAGATGAAGTTATGTTCTTACCATATCGTTCCATCTGTGTTGCCAGTCTTCATTCATTCTTGACATCCCACCCTCCTACCCTCTCCAAATGTTCCTGGTGGTCCAGAACTAGTCCTGGTTCAGTAGTAGGGCAGTTGCTCAGACAAAGCTTCTGTTTTTTGTTTCTATGGGCAAACTCAATCTGAAGGGAAGGGCAGAGAGGCACTATGAGTAACCTTAGCTCGAGAGTTTTCTGGCTGGCGCGAGCTTGTTTCAACGGCCAATTTGGTTCCGAGTACGGAACCAAAATCCAACTCGTCAAGAATGAATGAAGATAGATAACACGGATGGAACGTTATGGTAAGAACATAACTTCTTTTTTTTATATTACGTCTAATTTGTTATAATTATTTAATCTGCAGATGTTTGTTTTATTTTTGAAAATTGTAAAATTATTATTAAAATGTATTGTAATAATTTTTAGTTTTTCTCCCTGGGCCTCTGCTGAAAATGGGCTTCTACCCAGTCAGACTTTCCTAGTAATCAAAAGTCAAGAAATAACTTACATAAATGTATTTTTTTATTTATTAACTTCTAGCAGTGTTCTCCTCTGGTGCAGACATGCTGTCTCCAAATCTTCAGAAAATTCTTACTTGAGATTAGTTTCTATAAAAAATGCATGTTGATGCAAAACATGTTGTTCTGTTAATTTTCTGTGTGAATTAGAGTAATATTTTAAAGTTGTCCATGCCTCCCGTCTCTTTTTTTTGGCTTTGTCCCTGATTGTCGAGCAAAGGGTTGAGTGCTACACATGGTGTCATGTCCACAGTTTTATGTCAGTGTAAGTAACCACCACCTTCGATGTAAGCCCAGTGGAAACTACTTGCTCAACAAAATAAATATGACTGTTAATGCTGGTACTTAATTACTTTATAAGCCTGTGACAGGATCTGGAAAAAAAAAACATTTTGCAACAGCCAAACATCTGTCAGGGTGTGATTAGATTAGAAAAAAATGTGCATCGGCCAAACATTGTAATTTTAAGTGAATATGTCTCAGTTTCTCACACTTACAGTAGTTTGCCACGTGTGCTGCTGAAAGTCAAAATCAAGAGAAGGTGGCAGGGATACAGTTTTGTTTCAATTACGAGAGGATGAAGAAAGTGAGTGTGGCCTAGAGAAGTCGAAAGATCAGGCAAAATCATATGGCTTTGCTAAGAAGAAAAATCTCTTTGATTTGTGTTATGTTGTCAGGAAGAAAGGTCACTTAAATTTGTCATCACTGCTGTGTAGAGGTTTTACGATTTAAGTGAGGCCTGGATAATTATTTAACATTTGTATACTTCATGGTTTGTTCATCTTTGTAGTAGTAGTGTTTCAATATCAGGTCTCTAATCTTTAAATGGGTTTAGTAGCAGAAAGTGTAATGTGTGCCTAAATCAGGACTTGTGTTTAAACACCTGTTGCATATGATAACATAAATGAATACAATAAACAACTGTTAAACGGGTGTGTAGGCTGCTGTACCTGTAAATCCTGTTTCACAGTCTAACCTTGTGGTATAGTTCAAGCTAATAAATTGGCAGTGTGACAGCATCTCCGGTGCTGCTTATTGAAAAGGTGGTGGGTCATCAAAAATAAAAACATGTGGATACTTGTCAGGTTGTGCAGTATTTTGATCTGACAGGCAGTTTTTGATAAACTGACTTGGGAACTTTCTTGTTCACTGCATGCAGAGTTGTATGTAGGAATAGTGTGAGATATAAAGGTTCATAGTCTGATTTTAATGTTGTCATTTAGACTTATGATAGAGCATTTTTTTCTTGTTTCATTTTTCTAACATTAAAGTGAGCTTTCTCATACTCACTGAAAAGAACTGTTAAACTATGCATAATAGCTCGGACTAGTTTTTCTCAGATAAGGTTATTCAAAGCTTTTGCTGTTCTTTCTGTTCTTATGTAGAACAGTGTTGAGTTGCAATACTAGGGGTGGAGGGTATGTGCACCGTGCATTGACAGGCTGAAAACACAGTCACTTCCCCTTCTCTCCAGCTCTATACCATTTCAAAATTTAGCTCTTGAAAGAGTAATACAATATGGAATTATCAGTAGAGCTATAGTGCTGTAATCTGAGAGTAAAAACACAAGCAACCCAACTGCCAAATGTGACCCTCAAATCAAATATGAAATAGTAAAAAACGAAATGCGAGTCAACCACCATGGTACAAAAAACAGTGAAATAAAATAAAACTTTTATTAAAACAAAAGGTTAGCGCTTTCGCAGGGTTGCCGCTTCATCAGACCATACAGACCAAAAAAGGACATTTGATTTAATACAGTTACTAAGCAATCATCAGTCTACATCAATCATAGCAATTATGAGCAACCAATCAAAGTCACCACCTCCTAATCAGAGTGGGTTGAAGTGAAACCCCAGAGTTAAGACCAGGTAACCTATGGGCTTGTAAGGAAATAATCCATTTTAACTTGCACGTTTCAATGTAAGTGTTAGTCACCCCTTCTGACACTAGGTCTAAGTAACTGTAACACCCTAAACCTAAAAACATTATGCCCTGCATGGGATATAGCATGATTAGCTAATGCTTTGGTTGCATTAGCTAGCAAAATAGGCCAGTTCTTTCTTATAAAATTGTAATACTGCTGAACATTGCTGGAATATGTAAAAAAAAACAAACTAGCAGCATCCTTCATCCCTCTGGGCTGTTTAGTTTGATGGATAGTGGATCTAGATGAAAAATAAGGGGCAGCTGTATCCTTTCTACTACTAATGTTTGCCATACGTGTACTGGCTATAGAACTATGGTTATAGCGTCTATGTAAAAAAAAAATCATTTAACGTATCAAGAGCACTCTCAAAAATGTCATCATTGGTAGATAATCTTGAAACCCTCATAGATTGACCTTTGAGTATATTAGAAAAAATATGGGGGAGGTGTATGCTGGATCTGTGCAAAATCCTATTCCTCCCAGCAGGGTTTCCTGTACATTTTGGTTTCCAATGACTCAAGACCATTTTTAAAAACTGTAACATCTGAAAAATCAATAGATGTTAATGAATGACAAACCTTAAATCTTAAAAAGACCGGCGTACTTTTAAGATAATTCACAAAATCAAAAAGCTCACTAATGCTGACTGCCCATAGGACAAAGACATCATCCACAAATTGTGCATAATATTTAATAAGTTTATCAAATGGGTTGTTAGCATAGATACTTTCATTCTCCCATTGCGCTAACACCAAGTTGGCATAACTGATTAGGAGGTGGTGACTTTAATTAGTTGTTCATAATTGCTTTAATTGATGTAGGCTGATGATTGGTTAATAATTGTGTTAAATCAAATGTTCTTTTTTGTTCTGTATGGTCTAAAGAAGTGGCAACCCTGCAAAAGTGCTAACCTTTTGTTTTAATAAAAGTTTTATTTTATTTCACTGTTTTTTTTTTTTGGGAGGGGGTTGTGGTTTTCTGATGGTTGACTCACATTTTTTGTGCTGTAATCTGAGCCAGCATTCTTAGCTGCAGGGTGTTATAACAGACACTAATGTGTGAATATTGTGAGCATGAGAAATAGATGAAAGGATTGCACAAAGAAAGGGGTAAACTGGTCATTTTGTGTTAAATGGGTTATTTATTTGTTTGAAGGAATTTTAACTGGAAGCTAAAATACTTTTCAGAGGGTGAAGATTGCTTACCGCATTAAGACCATTTCTGCTTTTCTAACTCTTTTGATGTTCTTTATTTTGAGATGGTTTTTATCTAGCAGTCACTTACCTGCATCACCCATACTTGAAAGAGGCTGTAATGCCCATTTAGGAGGCAGACGTTTCAAATTTGCACAGTTCATCATTTCCTAGACCATTTCACAAAAAAGCTTGTAGTAGCCCACACAGAGGTGAAGGGTACACCACTACATGGTTGCTGTTGTTCCCTTGGCTTGACCTGTAGATGTCCGTAAGAGGAACATCATAGAAATGACATCTAATATAGAACCCTACATCATCAGATGGATAGCCAGCTGGCTCACTGAAAAGGGCACATGTCCGGATAGGTGAATCCACTTCCGATAAGAAACCTGTTACTGTGTCCTACAGGACTCGGTATTGGGACCCACAGGAAAATAATTTTCTTGGGTGGCGAAAGCCAGGGGACCTTTTTGGCTAGGTTTATATAGGCCCTAGGGCCAATAGCCTAGTACCTACCTATGAACCTATGACCCCTCATGTTTGGTATATACTTCTCTGAAGTGACGGCCAATGTTTGGGTTCCCTGGCTTACCAAAGCTGGCTGATGACTGCAAGCTGGGAATAATCATTGAATCCCCAAATGATGTTGACATCCTACAAACAGGCCTAAAAATGACAAATGACTGGTGCCAAAACCATGGTTTGAGATTAAATGCTTAGTCATAACCTTCAATAAATCAGACATCTCTACAAATTATAATATTGATAGCACACCCCTAAAAGTAGACCCAGTGGTGAGGGACCTAGGAACACCGATAGATAGTAACCTAAACTTTGACCACCAGGTAGCTACAGTAGTGAGGAAATTCTTCTATGTTGCTCAACTTATAAGTAAAGGCATGGCATCAAGATCAAAGGAAGTCACAGTGCCATTGTACTCAGCCCTCATCAGGCCTGTAATTGAGCACAGTGCTCCCTTCTGCATGTACCTAACCAGGCACTTATGCCAAATGGAGCAGCCCCAGAGGTATCTCACTAAAAAATACAAAACAATAAGACACCTGCCTTATGCAGACCGACTAACGGCCCTATCCCTTTACTCCATCTCTTATCGTTTCTTGAGAGGGTACATATGCCTGACCAACAAGGCATTCTCTGATCCAGCCCTGATGAAAATGTTACATATTTGCAAGAAAAATTATACAAGGGTTATGCGTTCCATTGACCTGAACTTTAGTTGTGACTATAGCAGAACTTGCTGGAGAGAGAGAGATTTGTATCCCATCTTCATAAAACCAAGCCCGTCCCTCACTCTCGCAAAAAAGAATTTGGATAAATGAATGGAGGACCATAAATTCACTCCTGGGATACTGCCCATGTCCCTTATGGACAGAGACAGTCTGTAAAATGACTCAGGGCTCCAAAAAGTAACGACCCCACTACCCCATCCCATATCTAGGGAATTAAGATAGAATATTGTCATAGCCTTGGTTTTAGCTAGGGTTGTAAAGGCTCTTGTGCATTAGCCCGGTAGTCACCTATGACCTGAAGATGGAGTCTGTGTTATTGATAATGGTGGGAAGAGGGAGTGGACAAAGCTGAGGTGAGGTTGGCTGAGAGCACCTTCACTTTGCATCCATTTTTTACAAACTGCTCCTCTCTCTGCCATGCAAATTTAATTTTATACTGTATCTTCCTCAGGGGAGCATGATTTTGTGTGCTGTTTAACTCATAGCAGAATGTTAAATATCATTCCCTGGGTCCTGCACCTGCTCAATGTAGAGGGCTGGCATGCAGATGCTTGAGTTAGTTCTTCCTCATGCAGTACTTCCCCATTAACCTTGAGCTTACTCCCAAGCACAGGTCATTAGCAGTAAGAGGCAGTTGCCTTGCCATTGTAAGGGCAAATCAGCTGCCTGTATCCATGTTTGCTTCAACATAAGAACTCTTGTAAATAAAACAAAAAAATCACCTCCAATATAACTACTCTACATCCCTCAGACAACTCATCTTAAATCTGCTATTATCAGGTAACATGCATTCAAATTCAGGGCCTAACCACAACTTCTTTTCCTCGGCCTATACATTACTCCCCTAAAACTCTACTCCTATAATTTCTTCCCAGACTCTCATATCCACCAAACAGTTTTCTATTCTATCTATAAACATTAAAAGTATCATGAATAAAATCTCCCCTTTCCATCCCTTGATATCCTTACATACCCCTGACATTCTTTGTCCCTTTGAAACCTCATAAATCGGACTCTGAAATACTTCCACCAAGCCTATAACATTCTCCGGCAAGTTCAGCTTAAAAAGAAAGGTGATGGTGTTGCTATTCTTTACTCTAGCCAGCTCACCCTTCAACCTCTCTCTCTCTACTTCAGATTTTTAACCTGCTGAAATTCTCATCACTAATTGTCAATTAAATTCTCATACGAAACTAGCTATTGCTTCTATCTACTGTATATCCCCCCAGGTAACAACATCCCTATCTTAGAACACTTTCCTTCTTGGATCTCTCAAACCATCTCTCATGAAACTGTTGTCTTGGGTGATGTAAACATCGACTGGAATACTATAAACACTGACTCTTCAAATTGCTACATTAACCTCTTTGGTTTCTCTCAGTTAATCTCCAGTCCTACTCGTCTAAACAAACATACCAACTGTGGCTCTACTCTAGACTGGGTCCTCGCTTCTAATCCTAATCTCTACCATTCCCCTCTATCCTACCTGATACCCTTAGTGACCACCATCTCACCTTAATAATTAAACCGTCTCCTCAACTTCATAAACCTCAAGAATACAAAGACTGCCATAAACTCTCAAGTTTCAATCCTGACACTTTCAACCACTTGCTCTCTTCTATGAATTGGTCCTTCCTCCATAATCTTCCTGTAGAGGAAGCAATCCTGGCATTTAATAAAACCTTTCTAGACATACTCAGTTCTCTGGCCCCATCAGAAAAACAAGGATCAAAACTCATTTTGCCCTCTGGCTAACAAGCCACCTGAATGCTTATGAATAAGAGAGTGAGAGTGCATGGAAGAAATACAAATCCTCCACTGATCTTCAAACTTACAGAGAGCTCCACAACTTAACCAAAAAAAGGTCACCCTTGATAAACAAAACTTCTTCCATAAGCCACTAGAAAATCCTCACTCCAACCCCAAAAAATTCTGGCAATTTGTCATTAAGCTTCACCCAGGATGCCCATCATCCCCTAATTCCTGCCATAATAGCTCACCTACAGACACTGCTACATTCCTTAATACCTTCATTGAATCTGTCCACAACCTTACCAAAAATACCAGCATCACTGACACTACATCCTCTAGATCCTACTCATTCTTCCATATTTTCTTTTAAACCTGTCTCTACAAACTGTGTCAAGACCCTCCTTTCCAAACTTAAAACATGCTCTCCATCAGTTGACAACTTACCTTCAAAATTCCTTAAAATTGCTGCTAACTCTGTTGGTCACCCCATTTCCGTATTACTTAATAGGTCCATTAAAGAAAACATTGTACCCAACATCTGGAAAAAAAATGTTATGTCATTCCCTTACATAAAAGTGGCAACTCACCTGAACCCTCCAATTTCAAACCTATTGCCATCCTATCTCCCCTGTCAAAACTTCTAGAAAAATGCATTCACAAGCAGCTACTTGAATACCCTCTAAAGAAAAACCTTCTTACCCCCACACAGCATGGCTTTCACCCAAAACATAGTACTGCCACTGCTCTGATGTCTTTCATAAATACTATCGCAAAATCCCATGACAGTATAGTCTCCTGCTTGTTTCTAGACCTATCCAAGGCATTTGATACTGTTTCCCACAGACTACTTTTATACAAACTACCCTCACTAAACCTCTCTAACTCTGCTCTGTCATGGCTCTCCAGCTACCTATCAAATAGATTCCAGGCAGTAAAATGGCAATCTAATTTCTCTTCCTTCCTGCCTGTCCAAACTGGGGTCCTCCAAGCCTCTATCCTTGGACCCCTACTCTTTAACATTTTTATTAATAACCTCCACTCTTCTTGTCCACTGTCTTCCATTATTCAATATGCAGATGATTCAACAATCATCTCTTGCTCATATCCTCACCCAAGAGTCTCTTCACTCTATTTGAAGATGGCTTACTTCCAATCAACTACTACTAAACCCAAATAAAACTAACCAACTCCTATTTCTTCCTACAACTATCCAGCATCACAAAACTACCTTTTCTGGCTCCTCCCCAAACAATACAATCATCTCCACTGAACCTCACACCAAACTTCTTGGTGTTATTATCAATGACCATCTAAAGTTCGATCTCCCCACTCAGCAATGTATTAAAAAGACCCATCAAAAGCTAGGCCTGCTTTACAGACATATAAAATTCCTCACAAATGCTTCCAAACTCTCCCTTGCACAAACCTTCCTACTACCCACACTACTTTATGCAGTTGCTATTGTCACTTACTTGCAATCTAATCTTGTGTCTAAATTAGAACTTATTTGCAAGATTCTCTTCCAACCAGCCTTACCTCTCTCACTACTGCATAGCCTTAAAAAAGCTACTTCCGAGTTTATATGTCCAGTAAAAATATTGGCAAACTACTCTACTGCTGTATCATAGCAAAGGCTTGGAATAAATTACCACCAAATGTCAGATCTATTGTTAACCCTAACGCCTTTAAAATAGGGTCTATATTATGTGATCAGAGAGTCAGTTGATTGATCAGCATTTTACAGTGAAAATGTCGTTCAGCGAACTGTTATAGTGAAATCACGATACAGTGAAGATCGGAACATTTGCACTTTCCTCACTGTAGTGCAATCTCGGAGTTGGTGTATATAATTAGCGGGGGTGGGTGCAGCCCCCCCCCCCCCCACAATAGTGAGTTCGAGGTCCAGCATTTTTCAGCCTTGAAGGTCGTTCAATATTTAGATTATTCGGTGTTCTAATGTAGACCCCTTAAAATATCTCTCAAAGACTGCTTCCAAAATTCTTGGTCTTCCTCTTGCAATGACCCTACATGACTTCTATCTATTAAGAGTATGTTGTCCTTTCAGCTTCTATGACTGAATTACTTCCCACGGACTTCCTACCTGAGGTCTTTTTCCCACTCACTTCCTACCTGGCTTTTTTTTCTCCTCCTATACGTTTCTATACTTATAACTTTTCTCTTTTTCCTTTCTCATTTACTACTGCTAATACTCCATCTTTCTCATTCTTTTTATGCTGCTGTTCTTTTTAACTGATTTTAATGTTGTTATATTTGTACCATGTATGTTTGTTTCACATAACTTTTGCTCATCTGTAATAATTGTAAATTTCTTTTAGTATTATATTATCTTGCTTGATATGTAAGAATATATCTTATGTACTGATGTGAGAGTGTTCAATCTCGCCGTTTGTTCTTATACCTGGGTTCGGAGCCGATCCTCGGCTCTGTGTCGGACGCTTGGCAAAGCTCTGCATCGAGAAGAAGCTCGAGACTAACCTAACTCCCACAATCCCCCTCTGCCTTTACCTCAGATCTAGTTTGCCGCTGCAACGTTCGCATCATTTTTGATGAGTTCGGACCACCTCAAAGCTAAGATTAATTATTTCTTATATTTTTCTTATATTTTGGATAAAACATTCTCTTAAAGTTGACTGTGTGTGTGTGTGTGAGTAGTGTATCGAGGGTTTCTCAGTTCCGTATATAGTTTTTATATACTTTATTAGAGTTATTCCCTCGGGGCCTACCCCACCCTTTAACACTTACTGGATTTGACTATTGGATTTGACTTACTGTACAGGATTGACAAGTTTTACTGGATTTGACAAGTTTTACTGGATTGGACAATTGTACTGGCTATTTCACTGTTTACTGGATTTGACTTTGTATCATGTCTGAAAAAGCTAAATCGGGCTTCAAACGGTGCCAATGTGGACAGAAAATGTCTGTCACAGACAATCATAGTTCCTGCATCTACTGTCTTGGCCCTCTCCATCTGCAGGAAGACTGCTCCATTTGCCATTCTTTCAGTGGAAGGGTCATGACAGATAGGCGCAGGAAACTTATGGATAGGGGCCTTTTGAAGCCTGCATTCCAAGAGGCTCTGGATGCATCAGACCAGACATCTAAATCCTCGAAGGAATCGAAGACGTCGGAGCCCAGGTCATCGGCTCCGAGCTCTTCATTCAAAGTTCGATCACCGGTTCCTCAGACTTCGGGGCCGAGTGTTGAACTGTTGTCAGTTACCGAGCCTCGAGTCTTGGAACCAGTGACGGAGCTTCCTCCTCCTGCACTTTTGAGGTCGGCTCCGTCTTCGATTCCTTCGACGCGTTCTTCCAGGCCCCTCTCTGACACCGATGTAGACCGCGTGGTGCAGAAATTGATGGAGAATACGGCCTTGTCCAAACTCATCTCTGTCTCCTCCCAGTTGGTGTCGAGACTCGAAGGCCTTCCTTTATCTCCACCTGTTCCTCCTCCGAGGCCTATCCAGTCTTCGGAGCCGGGAGAGGCTGATCTGATGATTGTGGAGCCCTCGGTGCCAGAACCGTCTTTTTCTCGGTCGGCACCGTTCACCTCGACTCCGTCGGACCCAGTACCGGAGTCTCGGAGCCGAAGATCCATCCTTGGATCCGGGACTGAGAGTCGGACCGATGTTTCGGTTCCGACACTTCCTCTCGGAGCCTCGGCTCGGATCGACTCTGCTCCGTCCTCGGGGTCGATACCTTCGGTGCCTGTCTTGGGGATTCCTCCGATTTCTTCGGAACCGGGGGATACCTCGACTCGGGACCCGGGGGCCTTCGACCTCATGAGGAAGGTGTTGTCTACTCAGACAACCACTTCAGCAGAAACAGCTTCTCCTTCCCATAAAGGCCCGTTATCCTCCTCTGCAGCCACGGCTACATCTAAGCGTCGAGCACCAGTGTCTCAGCCACCCCTAGAGGGTTCCCCCTCTTCCTCGGAGGCTTCATCGGATGCCCCCCCCCCCGAGGAAGTTCCGAGGAAAAGATTGTGTAAGAGGAGACACTTAGATTCTCCACAAGAATCCTTGACATCGGACACTGACTAGGATGAGTCAGAAGGGTCCCCAAAATCACCCTCAGAGGATCTCTCCTTTTCTGACATTCTGGAGATCCTAAAGCAGAGAGGTGATTGGCAAGCCCTACCCCCTTCTGAAGATGAGTCAGTCTTGCTGAAGGCATTCGGTGCTCGCCCTTCCTCCTCCTGGGTCACTCCGCCCTTCGATGAGTTGATGAAATTGATTGCTCGAAGGGCGTGGGAGACACCTGACATGGTGGAGCCAGTCCCTAGAAAGCCTAATAAATATATTACTGCCCCCCAAGATAAGGCTTATCTGACAAAGGGAGTGCCAGTGGACGATATGGTGGTGGCAGCGGCCACGAAAAAGGAGATGTCTGAATCTTCCTCATCTGTCCATCCGCCTAACAGAGATTCTAGGACTATGGACAGGTATGGGAAGCGCATTTTTAGTTCAGCGGCTTTTTCTATGCGATCCCTGAACTATTTGACCCACTTCACACGGTTACAGAGGGATCTAATCAAAGAGTTGGGAGATACCCTCCAGGGTACTACAGATGCTGCTGTCTCGGAGAAAGTTACAGCACATCTCAATACCCTTACATCTATTGCAAACTCGTCCATGAGGCTGATCTCATACGCAGCCGAAGGGTCGAGTAGGGCAGCGGCTTCAGCGATTGCTCTTCGTAGACAATCCTGGATGCGCTTATGTTCCTTTGCGGAAGCCTTCAAGTCTTCCTTTACTAACGCCCCATTTGATGGTGCCACTCTCTTTGGCACCAAAGTAAAGGAGACCCTTACCCGGTGTGAGCAAGAGGGAAAGACTCTGTCTGCTGTCGGAGTCCGTTTTTCCACCCCATCCAGACCGTACCCCAAAGGGCAACCTGGTGGAAAAATGTGGTTTCGAAAACCCCAAGGTTCTTTCCCAGGCACACAGGGTGATGCCCCCTCTAGAGGCAGAGGAGAGGGTAGAGGTGGAAGACGTCGCCCTGGCGGCAGAGGGGGTCCGCAAAACCAAGGTGACAGGGATACACTCCCTGGGAAACCTTTCCAGCACTCCTGAGAGGAGGCCCGACTGTCCTGCTCTGGAGGCAGTCGGGGGTCGCTTAGCTTTATACCCTCAGGCCTGGCAAAGTCTTACATCAGACAATTGGGTAAAAAGCATTGTTACCAGAGGTTACAGAATTCCCTTCCTATTGCCCCCAATTCCGCAGAAAAGACTCCCAGATGTGCCGCCCCATCTGCGAGGCCCTGCAGCTATAGAAATTTCAAAGCTGCTAGAAAAAGAGTCATCCAACCAGTCCCAGCGGACCAAAGAGGATTCGAACTTACTCAAGGTTCTTTTAGTTCCAAAAGACAGGGGACTGGAGGCCAATTCTGGACCTAAGCAAACTCAATACCTTCATCAAGAAAGAAAAGTTCCGGATGGTCACGCTTCAATCGATCCTTCCATTCTTACAGAAGGACGACTGGATGTGCTCAATAGATCTAAAGGACGCATACTACCACATCAAAATGGCCAGGGCGTCCAGGGATCACTTGCGCTTCCGGCTGGGAGCCGGTCACTTTCAGTTTCGAGCCCTGCCCTTTGGTCTGACCTCAGCCCCCAGGGTTTTCACCAAATGTATGGCAGTGGTAGCGTCTCACTTGAGACGCCTGGGATTCCAGGTGTTTCCGTATCTGGATGACTGGCTCCTTTCTGCCACCACCGAGCGTCGACTGATTCAGGCCAGGGATTACACACTACAACTTTGTGTTCATCTGGGAATTTCCGTAAATTTCGAAAAATCTTTACTACAGCCATCACAGCATATCTCATTCATAGGAGCAGAATTGGATATGCGTTGCTTAATTCTAAGGCTTCCTCCAGAAAGGATAGCCTCACTACAAAACCATATAGCTCTTCTTCTATCATCCAGAAAATCCCCAGCGAAACTGGTTCTGAAGGTTTTGGGTCTCATGGCAGCTTCTCTCATTGCGATACCCTTGGGAAGACTGCACATGAGAGTTCTTCAATGGCTACTGTTTGCACAATGGTCATTCCAACAGTTACCCCTGACGCACGAAATTCACATCACAAACATATGCAAATCACACCTGGCTTGGTGGCTCCGGACTTGCAATCTTTCCAGCGGAAGACCATTTGTGCTACCCACGCCGACAGCTACGGTGACCACGGACGCTTCCCTGATAGGGTGGGGGGGCATCTTTCAGGGACAGACAGTCCAAGGCGAATGGACCAATTTGGAGTACAATCTGCACATCAATGTTCTAGAGTTGAGGGCAGTGTTTCTAGCGTTGCAACACTTTGCTCCCCTTCTTCCTCTAGGGACAATTGCAGTTCAGACGGACAACATGTCCGTAGTCTGGTACATAAACAAGCAAGGGGGAACCAAGTCTTATCAACTATGCAGAGAGGCCATGAGAATCTGGCAATGGGTGGAGTCCACGGGTCGCTTTCTGATAGCAACGCACATCCCGGGGTTATCCAATGTCATAGCGGACAGGTTGAGCAGAGCTATCCTGTTACCTCACGAGTGGTCCCTCAAACAGTCAGTTGCGTAGGAAATTTTTCGCAAGTGGGGCCAGCCTTCCTGGGATCTCTTTGCGTCTCCAATGAACGCCAAATGCAGAAGCTATTTTGCCCTATTACCCCCTCCAGGGGAAGTCCCCAGGGATGCTCTGGTTCACGATTGGCCCCCGGGTCTCCTGTACGCCTTTCCTCCTTTCCCCCTGATTGCAAAATTTCTGCAGAAAGCCAACAACCTGCAAAGGACGATTATCCTCATTGCCCCATTCTGGCCTCGTCAAATCTGGTTTCCCTTTCTTCTGGCACACCGAATTCGGGAACCCTGGATCCTGGACCCGGAGCCGGATCTACTGACCCACTCGTCAGGGGCTCCCCACCCATCGCTACTCTCCCTCAGACTAGCAGCTTGGCTGCTCCGCTTCCCTACTTAGCCAGGTCTGATCTTCTTTCCCCTGCAGTTCAGAATATACTAGTGGCTTCTCATAAAGCTTCCACTACAAAGATTTACACTAGTAAATGGAAGCGTTTTGTGCACTGGGCAAATACACAACAATTGGACCCCGTGATAGCTCCTCTGAATAGGATCTTGGAATTTTTGACCGAACTGTTCCACCAAGGAGCTTCACCTGCCACTTTGAGAGTGCAATTGGCTGCCATTTCAAACTTTCATGTGGAAGAATGTGGGGCTCCTATTATGGCTCACAGACTTTGTAAGGCCTTTCTAAAAGGATCTTTCCATATTAGACCACCAGTTAGAACTCCTACAACACCTTGGAACTTGAACCTTCTCTTATCTCAGCTGATGCTACCACCTTTTGAACCAGCCTCTTCCTGTCCTTTGAAATATTTGTCATGGAAGACCCTCTTTTTGGTGGCCATTACATCGGCCAGACGGGTATCGGAGCTTCAAGCTCTTTCCGTTAAACACCCTTATTTGATCTTTCACTCTGATAGAGTATCTCTTCGCACTAATCCGTCCTTTCTTCCCAAAGTTTGCTCCGTTAATAACATTAATCAGTCCATTGAGCTCCCTACCTTTTTCAAAAACCACTCCAATAAGTTGGAATATATGTTACACAAGTTAGATGTTCATAGACAACTCAGATTTTACTTGGATAGAACAAAGGATCACAGAAAAACAGACCAGCTTTTTATAGCCTTTGCAGACAGCAAGAAGGGTATGGCAGTTACGAAACGAACCCTTTCCAAATGGCTTTCCGATTGCATTATTTTTGTTTATGCTGCCTCGGAGCAAACTTTACCTGTCAAGCCCAAAGGGCACTCTACAAGATCAGTATCTACATCCCTGGCTCATGCAGCCCGCCTACCGTTAAACACTATTTGTGCGGCTGCCACTTGGTCTAAACCACATACATTCATTACTCATTACAAAGTAGTCAGGATTTCTAGGTACAGGGCAACCTTTGGTTCCACTGTGCTCAGGAACGTTCTCCCGTGAGTTCCTCAGGAACATGGAGCTAGGGACGCTACCCAGGTGTAAGAACAAACGGCGAGATTGAACACTCTCACATATAGAAGTTATGTCCTTACCATAACGTTCCATGTGGAGTGTTCATCTCGCCTTTGTTCTTACATTCCCACCCTCCCACCCTCAGGAAGAACGTCCAGTTTAGGTGTCTGGTTTGGTTCTCCTACTTCTGCCTTATGCAGTTGTTGTGGTTGTATTTTTCAACTATGTTTGTTCTTGTTGGCATGAATGTGATATATTCTCTCTGTTGGCTTCTGATTTGCTTGCAAACTAGATCTGAGGTAAAGGCAGAGGGGGATTGTGGGAGTTAGGTTGGTCTCGAGCTTCTTCTCGATGCAGAGCTTTGTCAAGCGGCCGACATGGAGCCGAGGATCGGCTCCGAACCCAGGTGTAAGAACAAAGGCAAGATGAACACTCCACATGGAACGTTATGGTAAGGATATAACTTCTATTTTTGTGTACTCTCAGAGCTTTTCTCCTCGGGTCTCCACTAAAAAGGGGTCTTTGGCCATTTTGGACAAACCTGGTTAAAGGACAACTACGTACTTCTTTGCTTGTTTCCTCAGTTCTAAAATGCTTATCTTCCCTATCTTTTGATGGTACCACTGGAAAAAAGTAAGTTTGCTGCATTAAATCTCTACTTTGAATGCCTCTTTCACTCCCATTGTTACAGCTCCGGTACAGTGAGCCATCTTTAAGCTTACTACAATCTCGTAGAGCTGTTGAAGCTACAAGGGCGCTGGAATGGCTTACTAATAATGCCCTTTACTGTTTTCCACTCTTTCCACTGTTGCTGGCAAAGGACCACCCACACACCACCCTTTTCGTTCTTTTCGCCCATGAAACGCCTCCATTAATTAAATATGTATTGTATGTGCTAGCAGTCCCTTCAGCATCCAATAAAAATGCGCTATTGAACTGCTCTGGGAACTATTCTCCTAAGTGTAGTTGCCAGACGTACCTCTTTTCTTGAAGGATTACTTTTGTATCTGTGAACCAGTGTTCAGCAGTGTGATATATTTTTTTTTCCGAAATCGGTAAGCTTCATTTTTCTGCTGCATACAGTGGTTTGAGTTATCTGTAGTTAAGTTTAGTTTCAGTTTATGGAAAAAATTGCCTTCCTTTGTTGATAACTGCTTTACTTGCAGTTACATGCATCGACCGTAGTCATAACTGTTATACTAGTCCTTGCCCTAATGCTGTTAAGAGTTCTGTCTGGACAGACTTTGAAATTTGGGCAGCGTAGTTTTTTTTTTTGATTTGTGGTTGCATGAGTTTTTTAACGAATATAAATTCTGAAACTAAATGATAGACTTCCAGCCTCAGGCATATCATGAAAACTACATTTTTTCCTTGACTGCATCTTTTTCCTGTTAGCCACTGCTACCAATGGCTTGCATTTCTGCTGTCTTCAGCTGTTGACTCTACATGCGATGGGCAGAATCTCCATATTTGTCTATTCCTTATAAAAATTAATTTTTTCTGACAAATGACTCTAAAGTTCTGAAGATTGAAATCACTTACTAATGGCATACATTGGAGGTGGGGATTTTAACTTGTTCTGAGAATTCAATGCTTACAGAAAACGTTTTTGGCTAGCAAATTTCTAAGCTGTGGAGTGTGTGATAAAAGATGTTGACGATATTAAAAAGATAGCTTAGTACGATTCCTCTGCTTAAACTTGTTGAAGTTACATGATTTTGGATATTTTAAGTGCCAGTCGTAAAGTGGTACTTGGATTTATTAAAGTAGCTGTTGCATTTATGATTTTGTTGTTGTTTACTAGTACTGACTAGAGTGTAACGTTTTTGTGCGATTCTGTTTGACTTTATTCCTTAAAATGTTAATCAAGGCCTGTGGGTAATAACTGTAAGGTCATATGTACTGTATCGTGTGCTTGTTCAGAATGTTGTATTAGATTGGATGTCAGAAGAAAGCATTTGTTAGTTGTACTGTAATTGTTTTGGTGGTTTGTTGATTTGGGTCTGCATGTTTTATCGGCTCGCTTCCAACTTGCAAGTTCATATTTTGTATTAGTCGTGGCCTCCGGTACGCAGGACCTATATAATAATGCATTTTTGATGTATTATTATTTATTCCTGTGTTTTTTAGCTGGTTGTTTTGCGAAACTTGCGTGTTTAGTGTCCAGCTACTTGATACATTAATCTGGATAAATGTTTTAGACTTAGTATGCTGTTTGTGTTGAGTGCAGTACAGTTTTACCGAATGGGATACTGTATGTGAGCTGAGTAACATTTTTGTTGATATAATGTAGTGGTAGTGATGATATACAAATCACGTTTAAATTGCTAATTTTCTATGTTTTGTATTTAGCTGAGTTGTATGTACTTATTTGAGAACCAAGTATTTGGTTTTTGGCACAGATGGGCAAAGGAAACTTTAGCGTGTTATAACAAGCTGCTTAACAAGTAATCTGTGTTGTATTATTTACTGTTTATAAAAGCAGACTGTTATATTATTATAACAGAAGAATATGGTAGATTTTAAGTAAACTTGATTATGCCACAACGCCTTAATGGTGGAGGTGTTGACCCTGCTGTGACTGCAGTTTTGTAAACACTGCATGGGAGGAGTGGTAGAAAATAAATAAGTTTGGAAGAGTGTGGAGTATAATTCTGTGTCACAGAAGGTGGAGAGTGGAAGAGGCAGATAATTAAACCAGCTCTGTTGTATCAGGGCTGCAGGAATAAACAAGATCTGTGAGAAATGCTGAAGGCAGTGAGTGTTATGGGGGTGTCATGGGTATGGGGGATTTCATGGTCATGGGCAGTCATTACTAAATGTAATCTTGGGTATTCACTAGCATTCTTATGGCATTACATTGGGATGAAATTGCTAGGCTTGAAATGACCTCCGGGTCTATAGTCTAGTAATCTCCTATGAGCCTATGGTAAGTAGACCTTTTCACTGTGTGCAAGTCTTGAAACTTGCCTTAGAGTTGCAATACTGGTGCGGTGGTCACTGTATTCATAAATGGAGCCAGGAGGGTTTGTTTCAGTTATAGACTACTCCTTAGCCTTCATGGGAAAAGTGTACATGAGAATGTTGGAAAGGGCATTTTGTCTGATAGCTGAGTTCCTGATTTTCAAGGAGCATTGTGGATTCCATCCTGGTGGTAGAAAAGTGGATCAGCTCTTTGCTGT